>NW_003307598.1:901092-917832 GCF_000143455.1 Volvox carteri f. nagariensis
TGGGGGGGCTTGCCCCCCCAGAAAAAAAATTCTGGCAGTAATAAACGTATTGGACTGATGGCATATTTATTACGGAACTCGTAACAGATTCAGGATCGGCCTCCACGAAAAAAAACACTGCATCCATCCATCCATCCATGCATCAATGCATACGGTACATACTGTTAGCATCCACGATCGCATCCAGTCGTATAATTCTTCGTAGTACAATTCCTAGTACACTCTTGCTTACCATCTGGTTTGGGTTCCCGCGGTACGGCACGGTACGGCATGCAGGCGTAAACGGTACCGATCTCTTCGCGCGAAATATTCAGCGCGGCCGAGATCACGGTGTTCCCGATTACAACACTTGCCGCAAGGACCTGGCTCTTGCTGCCGTACCCACATTCCAGAACCTCACTGATGACCCGTGAGTACGGCGCATCGTACCGCGCTACCACGGCACGCGGTTCCATACCTGTACACAAGTGCTCACTGTACAGTACATGCACAACCCAAGGTTTTGCGATACTTGTAGTACTCCTGCCGTACAGACCCGCACGTCATACATCAGAATATGGGCCTCTTGATCCATTCAGAGGACCGTAATGTTTATCCCGTAAACAGTGTGTCGTAACGGGGCGTAAACAGTGTGTCGTAACGGGGCGTAAACAGTGTGTCGTAACGGGGCGTAAACAGTGTGTCGTAACGGGGCGTAAACAGTGTGTCGTAACGGGGCGTAAACAGTGTGTCGTAACGGGGCGTAAACAGTGTGTCGTACCGGGGCGTAAACAGTGTGTCGTAACGGGGTGTAAACAGTGTGTCGTAACGGGGTGTAAACAGTGTGTCGTAACGGGGCACAAGTAGCAGTAACAGACGTAGCAGTGGCACGTGGGTAACGTGGCAGTTGGACGACGGCGACGAGGAGATGGAGTAATGCGCCCTCGCATGAAAGCTTACGCTGCATTTTACCTGGCTTAAACGACGTTTGCCGCATGTCCTCATCTTTGGCCCCCTATTTGTGCATCTGCAGTCCATAATTGCGTCGTACACGCACGACAGATCTCTTGAACACCCAGTGTCACCATGTGTGTGAGTTATTTACACCCTTGTGATTGTATTCGTACCTCTGTCTGTTCGTACGACCGTACATCCCTCGCCCTCATCCCCTCTTTCACATGGGTCGTCGGTTAATTTGGGAGCACAGGTCCCTGGTAAAGGTGCTGACGCAATTGTACGGCACGCCGGACAAGTGCGACGCGTACGTGTGCGGTCTGGCGGAGCGGAAGCTGCCTGGCAGTCACTTCGGGCCGCTGTTCAATGCCTCCCTTACGGACCAGTACCTGAGGGTTCGCGACGGCGACTGGTGGGCATCATCGGGTGCAACCCTATTGGCCTCTGCACTGGATTGACTGTTGGATACTTCCCATAATTTTTTAAGAACGCGATTTCCATGTAATATTTGCTATAGGAAAAAATATAAAACGTAATAGGACATAACAATTTAAAATTTTTATGGTATTTATAAATTATAGAATGTCAATATTAATCCTTACGTTTTTAATTTATTTTTCAATTTTTTTATTTTTTTATTAAGGTTTGCTGCTTCTCGTTTTCAACGGCTGCAGAATTCTGATGATAGTTTGCACGGTTTCCTCCGTCAGGTACTATTTTGAGAACAACCAGACCGGCGACTTCAACTTGTCCGAGATCAACACCATCAAGGCAACCGGTGGGTAATGTCCAGATTGCAATGATGGGCAACACTGTCGCGCGTGCAGTGCTGGACTGGGGAGCCGTCGCCCTGAAGAGAGGGCCCCGAAAAAGGAGGCAGTTTCTTCCCTTCCCTTCCCTTCATGACGTTTTAATTCAATTCGCTTCCCTTCCCTTAGCGTCACTTCGCTTCACTGCATTGCACTTGTAACGACGCAAGGCCTATCTGAGCATCTCGGGTTACGCCTTTGCTGTGTTACAGCACCGCACTACAGTAACAATTTCCTGGTGAAGGACGTGAACTTATCCCGTTCCTTTTTTCTAATTCACTTGTTCGCAGACCTCCGCAGCATCATCCTGCGCAACACGGACATCAAAGTCCTCCCAGACGACCTATGGCACGTGAATCTAGAGCAGCCCTGGCCAGCCGCGAACGCCAACGGCACCGCCAACGGCGGGGTCGCTAACGCCACTCTGCAGGGCGGCACTCAGCAGGTACGGAACTGTACGGCAGCCGTCAGGGGCTTGTGACGACGACGACGGGTCACACACAGGCGTGTCCGCACTATCGTGTGTTTTGCCCAAGGGCTCAACTCGGGCTTACCGGGGGGTGCTCTTTCTGAGCGTCAGTAAAGCAAAAGAAAAGCTCACCAGCGAGCTCAAAAGGAGGTGCGTAAACCCCTCCCTCACATCTGCAAACACGGCTGGTTCGAGCCATGAGGGCTTTGCCTACCTGCCAATAAAGTCGCAATAGTTATCAACCGCAAAACACAGAAGATACAGTGTGTAGGAGAGGAAAGGTAACACAGCCATGTGTGACCGGACGTGCTTCGCCACCACCAGGCTGCTGCTCTGCTGCTGTTAATGATGATGATGGGTGACGGATCAAACGTGCTAGTATGCTCGCAAGTCCTTTTGAATAGATGTGCTCAAGTGCTTGTATTAGCTAGTTGGAATTTCGAATCGTCCCATGTATACTGTGATTGTGACGCTGTCCCTGTGGTATACTTACTAGCCTCTCCGTATTCCGGGGATTAGGGAGGGGTAGCTCGACCCGGAGAGGGGGGAGGGAGGGGTTGCGAAACACACCCCCAGGGCGGGTGGGTAACGGTGGTAAGCAATGGCCGCTTGTCTCAGTGGTCTCTTTCGCTGCCGCAGACCAGACAGAAATGGCGCTGTCGCGGTGGCGACGTGGCAGGAGCCTAGAGTTCGTTAGACGGCTGTAGTAGGCACGTGTCTTGTGTTCCGCTGTTGGTGATAGCTGGTGGTTACGGAAGGGTTACGGAAAAAACTTGGAATTTGGAGCTTGGGAAAAAATTATCGTAGGGTAGGCGCCCATAGGGTACCTCTGCATACACCCGAACCTTGAACCAAATAGGGGGGCTGCTGAAAGCTGGGGGGCCCTACCGTCGGGTGTATATGTAATGTTACAGAGTGGGAGGCTTCTGGGCCGCTTTATCACATTGTCAGTTCTACGATCATGTATCACCTTATAGCACCATCCACCACTACCACACTGTCTTCGCCATACGAACTGTAAGTCCAAGGCGGCGGATCCAGCCTTCAGGGACCCCTCCTCATCCATTCACCCGAACACCCGAAGAGACGGAGGGTTCGGCAATCGCTACCAATCCAGCGTGCGAATCTGGTCCATCAACTGTGACCTCAACTCCACATCTCAGCAGCTAGCCATAATCTCGCGCTCCCGACTAATTCGGGGGTCTCCCCAGGAATCGAACCCAGGACCTTAAACCGGGTGTATATAGTGTGTAGCATTAAACGGTCTGACCCACGCTATTTGCTCATAGCCACAATGAGAAAAAATCCCATAGAAATATAAGTAGTACTTTTGGCACCCCCTGACAGAAGGACCTTGGGGGAAATGCTTTTTACATAGTTAAAAAGTTCCGCAGCCACGCTACCTGGTCCTCAGGCCCATATCGCCAGAATGCTCCTCCGGTCCCCGCAGGGCTCCCACCCCACAACCCCCCGTCCCTGACCCGCCCCTAGGTCCCCCTAGGTCCCGGTCGGCAGTCGTTGGGACGTCGGAACGTCGGCAGTACTTTTCCTTGATATTGCTACCCATGTAATTTCCGCCTTCGCGTCGGCTGGTGCTCTTTTCCCTATTTATACTGAAATATAGTATAAAATATAGTATATAATGCTATAATATTTTACTAGTACCATTATTATTGCTATATTATTATTATTTTATAATTATCATCAATATCATCATCATCGTCATGTCGTCATTGCCTAACCCCAGTTTCAGGTGTTCCTGGCGAACGGGCAGTACAAGCTAGGCTGGAAGTTTCCCGAGTCGCGCACGGACCCGGAGATGGTCGAAATTACGGTTAGTTGCTCGTCCAGATCTTGTTTATGATTGTGATGTATGAAACCCCAAGCCAGCCTTTGCATGAAGACGCAATAACATAGGGTCTGAGTATGAAACAACTGGGTTGGCCCTAAGATAGCTACGTCAGAATTGTCGTATATTTCGCGGATGTAAAAGTAGTTGGTCAGTGATCCTACCTGTACGCACGAACGCCTGTTGCCATGAATAAAGGTAACTGTTTTAACTTCCAACCAACCAACGCTTTGAAACGAATCCAACTGCAACAGATCTCAGCACCGAGTACCGGCTGGGTTGGTTTCGGAGTGGCGGCATCTCCCACTTCGGCAATGGTGGATGCGGACGTGATGATGGCGCGAGTGCTTCCCGATGGTTCAACGAAGATCGAAGACATGTGGGCAACCACCTTCGCACCGCCGCAACCCGACAGCCAATTGGTAAGTGCAGTGAATCTACGATAGAGTTTTAAAGCGGACTCGAAAAAAAACGAATCTCGGGAGTTTAAACCTAGAAAAACTCCCGTGCAAATCCACAGGGTGGCAGCTCTGACGTGGAGGTGGTTTCGGCGCGACAGGAGGGCGGGGTCACCTCCGTCACGTTCCGTCGGCCATTGGCCGCTTCTGACAAGTTTGACCGGGCGTTGACTAAAGATGGTCCCAATCACATCATCTTCGCGTGGAACCCGGATACAGATGACGTCACGCAGTACCACGGGTACGAAGACACGGCAATTTATTCGTAATTATGAAGTACTTATGTGGACTGATTTATTATTGGAGTCTTGGCATAGCAGACACTCCATGTAATCGAAACAATTACTGTTGTGAGATGCTCGTCCTGTTTTTCCTGCTGTGCGCATTTACAACATGGCATATGTGCCGTACTATCCAACAGGGCGCGCCACCGTGGCCTGGCGACCGTTACCCTGTTTTCCAGCAACTCTTCCGGCGGCCCTGTCGTACAGGAGCTGAGCGGTGCGAGCAGCAACAGCTACCGTACACTCCGTACACACGGCACGCTGATGGCCATCGTATTTTGTCTGCTGCTGCCTCTGGCTGCGTTCAGCAATCGGCTCAAGAACACTGGCTTCCTGACGAGAAAACCGTCAGCCAGGCAGGGGCTGTTCTATCTGCACGTCTGCCTAAACGTACGTGCTGGATTGCTTTCCTCTTTTGCTGACTTTCTCCTTCGAGATAATTTACCATTGGTTTTTTTTTAAATAATATGCCCAACATCTTCTCGTTTTATTGTGCTTCTTGGTTTGGGTTCACGTAGCTGAGGCAAAAAATGTCTACGCGAGTTTGGGTACTTGATGGCTCATGTCAATCAGCTCTCTGTCCGCCTCCTCAGAAACTCGTTATGTGTTTCATCCGCCTTTACTTTCATACCCATTTACTCTCATCCGCCTTTTGTTTCCGATTTGACGGAGGCTAGGAGGCTATTACCTCCTTACCCTTCATTGTGTACAACACCGCACAGCCCTCCTCTATATCCAAGCTGTTGCGTGCGAGCTAAATCCTGCCGCCTGTCATATAACACGACTTCAAGAGTAGTACCGATCGGCGAATGCAGATTCCGTGAACCCCTGGAGTACAACACCGCCCAAAACACACAGCTTTACCCCTCACCACCCCGAACAATTCCCCGCCTTCGCACCGCCTGGTCGCGTCTCAGGTATGTGCCACCGTGGTGGCAGCCGCGGGACTGGGCCTGATATTCTCACGGATCAACTGGCTGAGCTTTAAGCAGGTGCCGTACAGTCACGGCAAGCTGGGCGTGGCAATCATGGCGGCACTGTTCGTACAGGCAAGTCACGGCAACTTTATCATTCTCCGATGAGCACTCCCGATAAGGACGGGAAGGCGGCGCGGAAGTGGTGTGTGATTCTATGGGACCGTGATCCTGTGGGATTGGTGCGAGAGGTTCAACGCAGCTGAGACTCGATGTTTGTTGTGGCGGCGTTCCTTTCTGCAGAGACCAACTCTGCATATTATTTTATTTTTATTATTATTACTATTATTATTATTATTATTACTATTATTATTATTATTATTTGTTTTTTGGTTGTTTGTCCCTTTTATAATCGTTCGCACTTGCGCTGGAGAACTCGCCCCAATCCTGAGCTGCACGTTACGTAACTCACGTAACCCAAGATTGACCGAATCCTAGTTCTTAATTGAATCAATTCGGATCCTGACTTTTTCGGAAGCCCTCCCCGGCCAGGCGCTGTACCCCTGGTTTCGGCCCGCACCTGTCCCATTGACCGTTGTACGGCGCTTGTGGGAGCTCGTACACACAACGCTGGGTCGGGCGATCATCATCATGGGCTTGGTCAACGTGGCCATTGGCATCCACCTCATCACTTCGGTACGACATTGTTATGCCAATCATATACGGAATGAATCCAAATCCAAAAAAGAATACCTCTTTGGCCGTACTCGCGTACGGCACCCGCAGCTGGCCCTATACCATACCCCACAAGCAGCAAACTGTTGTCATCGTCCTCGCGGGTCTAACGGCATCAGCCTTGGGGAGCTGCAGCTGCATTAATCAATGCTGTGTCCTGTCGCCGTACCGTGCGCCTTTTCTGCCCCACACCATACTGCACCTTGAAATACGAGTTACAGCACTCGCCCCGGTTGATCTGCGTGCCGAACAGCTCTTTGGCGGCAATTTCTTCTTCTTCGCCTGCCTGGCCGCCATCCCCCCGGCCTCCCTGGCTTTGATCGCCTCTGTGCTGGACCGCCTCAACTGGCAATCGGTGGGTGGGGCCGCAGTAGCAGCGCGGCAGGGCCAGTCGAACAGATGGTGAATGGATGTGGCAGTTGCAAGGTCCAACCGCCGGTAGTCCATTGGGGGACAGGACAGGTCAGGCGCACATCCTTAACGGCCCATGGTATTTCAGTGTGCGACCCATGGGTCGTGCACAGATGTACCCCATGGAATCGCCACGAGACGGACGGTAAATGTCGGCAGAGGACATAGCAGCTGAGTTGCAACCGAGTTGCGACCCCGTGACACAGAAATTATTAAGGATGCACAGGGATGCCGGCTTCAGTGAATCCATCCGTGGCCGGCCCTATTATTAGTTACTACCATCAGTACTATGCATACCGCTATTTGTTCCCGACGGGGACGAATTGGTTCCCCTTTAGTGCTCTGTTATTCTAGTTAGTGTATTTGCTTTATCAAAAGTTGCTTTTGTTAAAAGCAACTAACAATAAAGCACGAACAGTGTCCGTATCCTTGTCTGTTGCAGCTGTGTAGAGGCGGTGAATGTGCGCACGGCGGTCCGCACGGCGGTCCGTTGTGGCTCGTGATGGACCAACCTTGGGGGTTTTCCTTGGGGCTCGCTGTAATACCTACTACCACTGCGCCCAGCCAGGCATAGCGGAAGGTGTTGGCTGACGGGAAGGGTTCATCCATATTTGCGCGTCTTTTTGATTTGGGTCGTGTCTATCCTGAAGAACTTGTCCCAGTAATTCCTTGCCCGCGCCCTTCGTGGACCAACCCTTCAACCCCCACCCTCCAAACTCTCAAAAAAGCCCAAACGCTTCTCACACTCCCCATCATGCCAGGCCCAAGGAGCACTGGCACTGGGCCATGACGACGCCGCTGTGAATGTTGATGGTGACGGTCTCTCGGATTCTCCGGGTGATGGAAAGCGAGGGGCAGCCAGCCTTCCGCCAGCAGCGCCCTAGCCCTAACCCTAACCATAGCCCTAACATGTTAACAGGGTCAGCAAGACAGCAGTCGACCGGGAAAGAGAAAAACAAGTGTACACGTGCACTCCCACTTGCGTCGTGCGTGTGCAGCAATAATAGCAGTGCATGTGTGTGGTGTGTGTGTGGTGTGTGTGTGTGTGTGTGTGTGTGTGTCTGTCTGTCTGTCTTGCACTCGAGTGGCATTTTTCTCGGAAGGTGTACCTGTGTATAGCAGTGCATTTGTGACTGTACTAGGAGCATAGAGGTATGTGGAGACGTTAACTCCTGTTCATCCCGCCATGAGCTATAGCTGAGCATATTCTTTTAGAAAGTGAGTTGCATGTCCTTATTTTTTCCCTGGAGTGGTACGGCGAAGTACGGCAGTTGGTTGATCTCCATAACATATGCAACATTCGCTGGAGAAATGCCTGCGAGCCCTTGCATTGAAAATGTTGTGGTGCTTTGATGAGGCTGCAGGCGTGTTTACGTTGAATTTTGATGTGTACGATGTGTGTCGCATTACGGACACGCGTTTGTGGCACCCACATGAAGATGTGCAACTATACATCTTAAAATGACTTTTGTGTACCAAGTACATCTTGTAGACACAGGAGTGCACTGGTAGACGCTAAGTACAACATGTGTCCCACAAGTCCAGCGTCTTGCCAATTTCACATTCTTTACTGTGTCGAGGTCTATACTTGTATGTGGTTGCATAAAGTCGGTTTTGGCGCTCAATCGCATCGGTTCCGGGATGGTCGTACGAATTGCCGTATACCTGCTGCGTCCTTAATCGTTACATTAACGGGCTGAGACGGCTAGTTTCATTGCGCCCATGATAAAAACAGTTTATTTGTGATTTATTCCGTTTCTTTTGGAATTCGGATAACATTGGATGAGCGTGTTGAAGCTACTATCCTTCATGGACACTTGTTATATTCGTACTACTGCAGGGTTAACTCGGGGAATGACTTGTATGTTCGTCCCAGGGGGTCCCCAGTGTTGGATGTAGTCGGAAGCCAGATTAATGTAATCGCTTTACGGCTCCAGAGTAATTGTAGTGATAGTGAAATGGACGAACGCTTAATTTTCCAAATTTCTTGGTCAGCAACAGAAAATGGATTTGGCAGGATGGGAGGACTTGATTTAAAGTGACGGGACAGCAGCTTATAGCTTTCACAGGCTTACATGATATTGCGCGCGGGTGTCTCGCTCACTCACAGGCGAAGATCGTATGTGCAAACGTGATCTAAGATCTATCTAAACGTAGATTTTGCTGTCGCGTAACGCACATTTATGAGATATGCATATTTATGCATTCCGTATATTTTTGGGACAACCCCATTAAACCAATAACCTTTTGATGAGTCGTGTCGCCAGTCGTCAGTCGTCGGTGTCTGAGACGCGCGCACTACGACTGTTATCTGGGTCGACGCCTTTCATGCCGTTGCAGGTCCCGCGCGAGCGAACCCACAGCACCTGTTCTGCAGCTTACATGATATGAGCAAAACGTATTTATGCCAAGGCTGCTACTCTTGTCCAACAACGTTATCATCATCAACTTCAGAGTCATCCACAATAACTGCTTGTGGTTACATGTTTCATTCACCTCTTCGTTCTCTTACCTAGAATAGAGAACACGATAAAACATTTTCAAAAGCCGCTGAGTGTGACTGAGGGTGACTTGGTGTGACACGACGCAACGTTTGTACTTTACATAAGATTAGGCGGTTTGGCGGCTCCGGCGCGGTTTTCGTAGCGATAATAAGCTTACAATAACTTCCTCGCCAATCTTAGTCGCTAGTAACCGCTCCATGGGTAAACCTGACGCGGCGAAGATGGGCTCCACTATTGAAGAAATCATGCGGAAACGGCAACGGGAAGCGCAGGAGGCTTACGAAGCCTGCGCAGACAAGTCGGGTGTCGACTTCCGCAAAGCCGGAAAAAGGGCGGGGCCCCCCTGCATTCGTACAGGCCGGTAGCTAGCGCGGCACGTGTGACAATTGATGGGTAGTGTCAACGCGGTGGGAGATGTGCTTTGTTGCAGCAGTGCTGATGGTGTGGGAGCTACTAGCAACCAGCTTAGTAAGCTTGCAACCAGCGGAATCGTCAGCACCGCCTGCGGGCTCCACGCGAATCGCATCATTCCTGGGTGCATGCCGCATGGACAGTGCGGCAGACCGCAAGTCGGAATGCCCGTGCGGGGAAATGGTTGTTGTTGTTACATGGTCGTGGGTGCGTTCCCCGTACCTGCAAACCACCCTAGTACGAGCCGAGGGCTCAAGGGCTGCCAAATCGCCTATAAGCACCGTCCTACCTCGCACTTCCAACGAGACAAGTGATGAAGTATACTAACGACCAAATGGAACGATAGAGTTGCGGTGAGACCATATGCGTTCCAGCATCCTTGCCAGGCGTTCAGGTTCCCACTTCATAGCGTCCTTCATATGTTCGAAGCGTGGAAAGCCCATATCAGATCTGATTTCGTCGTACACCGGACAGTCCAGCAAAATGTGTTTCTCATCCTCGATGTGGCTATCAGTGCCGCAGCAAGGGCATACTCGCTCCTCCCTAGGTATATAACGCCGTCCCTTACGCGCTCTGTTAGCCGCCAAATGGTAACGCAAGCTGGGTGAAGTTCGGTGCTGTCTGTGATGTTTATCCCCGAAGCGCCAGCGGCCTCAGCAATCCGCCCCACAGCCGCGAGCTTCATCGCGGCACACCGCAAGTCTCCGGAGGCCCCGTGCATTGGCCAAAGTAAATGTACAAACAAGCAGCTTGTGTACTTCAGAGAAATGAAAGCAAATTTGTTGGCCTGCTGGTGGCAAGTCGGATTGCCCATGCCGGCTAATGGTAACACAAGCTGGGTGTTCGAGTTATCATACGCCGTCATCTCAGAATTCCATTATGAGATACGCGGCAGCTTTCGGGATGAAATTTAGCGCGAGAGGCGTTGATGTGACTTTTGAGGTCGGTGAATGGAGGCAGCTAAACTTGTTTGTGCTCATACGATCTTTGTTAGCTACATGCGAGATACCTTGCAATAGAGAATGCTACATAGTACCGATAACGCGTTTCAGCCGGGCGAGATATTATGTTTGGTCCGTTACTTACTTACACACACACACACTTACACACACACACACACACACTTACACACACACTTACACACACACACACACACACTTACACACACACACACACACACTTACACACACACACACTTACACACACACACTCACACTCTCACACACACATACTCACACGCACACTCTCACACACACACACTCTCACACTCACACACTCTCACACACACACTCACACACACAAACACTCACACACACACACACACTCACACACACACTCACACACACACGCACACACAGACACACACACACACACACACACACGGACATGGGCAATCCTACAGGTCGGGGGCCCCCTGGGCGCTTCACGCTGGGGCCCCGCCCAAAAAGGTCATATATATGCACGTATGCATGCAGAATCATGTGATACATATAGTCAATTACAAAACAAAAGGCTCATGCAGCCACCTAGCTATGTATTCTTTCATGTTCGATGTAAGGTTATTACCCGCCGTGAGCTCCTGGCGTGCGTGATCAGGCCATGTCTTGGCCGTTTTTTGGTCATGAAATAGCGAATATTCCCAATATCAAGGGCGCCATTGAGACCGTATTTGCCGCATCTGCACCAGGGTTCGACACTGACCTTCCTGAAACTTGCGGGCTCCCCCGTACCTCCCAAATTTTCCTTACGGAGGGGCCCCCGTATCAGGCTCCTGTACCGGTCCCCGTAACCCCCGCAAAACCTTTACGGGGGCACTGTCCATGGCTGAAACGCTGTGGAAAGTGACGCTTTTGCATTTTTTTGCCCTGTAAATCGTTATTTTCGTTATTTTCTTGCGAACCATTACACTCGGGGACACGGCACACTCAGCGAAAGCCAAGCGCCTTGGCCGCCGCGGCCGCCCATCCCTTCTGCTCCTCTTTCTCGTCCGCCTCATCCTCCTCCTCATCAAAATCCTCATCCACGCACGACTCATCGGTATCTCGTTCTACGCCGGTCTCGTAGTCACTGTCACTAAAAGCCTCATCGTCACTAGCGGGGCATGTTGCTTGTACCAGTACTTCAATCTCTGGGTCAGTCGCAACCTCCTCATTATCATCCTCTCCGTATGGCTTCAAATTAATTTTGCTAACGTCAGAAAACAACTTGTGAATAATGCCTGTATAGCCCTTACACGAGTAGATCTCAGCAGCCTGATCAATCAGTGGCTTTGCCCCGGTATCAGTGTGTGGCTTATCCTTTATATGGTCAGGGGACTTTACGGGCCCTGTACGGCCTCTTATAAATCCTTAAAATCCTTACGGGAGCCACCGTAACCGGCCTTCGGCCGGTCTGGGGGCGGCCCCGTACGGGGGCGCTTCGCGCCCCTAAATCCTTACAGGAGCCACCGTGACGGGGATACCGAAAAAAGGCCAAAAACTTACGGGCCCCGTACGGGGTGTCGAACCCTGATCTGCACTCAATACCGAAAGCATACTGGGTCAGTTTTGTCGCGTAACCCTGTTGTATGCTTCTGCTTGCGTGCCAGTGTGTAAGCTTCGTCCTATTACTTGTTCGCATCCTCGACAGCATTATTTTGCAAATGGTGGTTAATGACAGGTCACGGCAAAAACGTGCCGGCGGTCATGTCGTCCTTGGCCTTACGTTCCTTTCTTTCTTCGTCACACGTACTGCTGCCGTACGAACATTTGTACTGCAGACTACGACCCAGAGGTACCCCCTGGACCGGGCGTTGTCAAAACCAGCCGTCCAACAGAAGAGCTCTACAACGCCATTGTGAAAAATGACGTAAACAAGATGTACTCATTTATGACAAAATTGAGGAGGGAGCTGATGTCAACTTTGTGTTGGGGTCAGAGGTCGGCAAACCCTGAATAACTGTCACGGGTACTGGTGCCAGGGTCGAATAACTGTATGGACATTTTTTGGTAAAAGCCGAGGAAAGGTCGTCAATTGACTGTTCGTTATGAGAACCTCTCAAAGCTAGCGTTTACCTTTTGTAAAATGGAAGGTTTGGTAACCTAATGATGAAGTTTATAGCTTCAAAACTGCGCAAACCTGCCTTTTGGGGGGAATTTCTGCACCCCGCCGTACGGCTGCCTTACCAGCGATGACGAATACAGTTGAATTCCTGCAACGGGTACAACGGAAGGACCCGCTGTACCAGCGGCGTTTGCCGACCCCTGGTTGGGGTACGTTCCGAGTATCCATGAGCCATCACGTCATTCAACCGTACATCATACACCGTACATTGTACGTCATGCGTTTTGTTGTCGTGCATGTACAGGCCCGCCTATTCATGCCCTGAGGGATACACGCCGTATACACGCCGATACAGCCGACCCGAACTACATAAACAACGGAGGTACTTACGCAAAGAGAACATGTCAACCGTCTTGTTTTCCGAGGGCATCAAAGCTCGGGTAACGATGGACGCCCCACCCTGATACTTCAGCCTTTCAGCCATGTGTCCCCGTTCAGAGCACTATAGCCACCCTCATTGCGTGTAATAATTAGGTAGCCCTTCTCCCTGGCTGCCTGGATGATGTCGGATCGCATAACTGGAGCCCCAACGGCAACATATACCTCGACGCCAGAAAATGCTTTGAGGTCTCCACATTGTCGCCGGAACTTGATGTGGAACGCCTTGTTGGTGATGTTGTCCACGTCGTCTGCCTGACTGATGGCTTCCACGAATCGAGACACAGTCTTGGGGACCTTGGCGAACTCGTCATCGGTCATGTTCGACTTGCCCTCCACAATGACCAAGACGTTCTTCCCCGCTGAAGTGGCCGGTGGCTCATACCACAGCAAGCCATCCACCTCCGCTATCTCCTCGCCAGCATTTGACCAGATTTTCCGGTTGTGCTCTCGTGACAACAGCTCGTAGCCCTTGACATCCCGCATGATGTCATCCACGGTGTCCATAACGCAGTATTCAATCAAGTTGTTTACAGTTTTGTTGAATCCTTCAAATGCGAGCAAGCGTCTTTGGTACTTGAGTTCTTCCTCAGCCCGCTTTTTGGCAGCTGCTTCCTGTTGCTTCAAAATCTCCAATCTCTTCTCATTCTCTTGGACCATGAGAGCAGAAAGCGCCTGTAAAGCTTCCTCCAGTTTGAGGGTTCGGTCATTCTTGAAAGCCTCCAAGAACATGTAGTCGCAGGTCATTTCTGGCTCACTCCAACCGAAAGTCAGTCTTCTATTTTCCAAGAGTTCCAGGCCACCGTCGTGTTTCAGCTTCTTACACAGCTGTGGGAAATAAAAATTGTTTTGCCCTACGCAGACTATTGCGTCTGAATTCCTCCTTAAAAACTCAACTACAGTATCGATAGCATCCAAGCCCAGCTTCTGAAAACGCAAATCGAGAACACCTTTGAAAGGTGTTTCGAGTTCGCCAAGCATGTTACGAAGAGACTCGTCGTCCAGCGACCGGCACACAAATGTCTTCACTGCAGCCATTTTTTTAAAAGAGTTATGATGACAATATCAATCCAAATGAGCATTATGGCTGCTTGCATAACAAATTGCGGGTGCGAGGCGAACTGCACTCTTGCGTACTGCTAAAGTCGCAGGTCGCAAGTCGCAACTCGCAAGGAACACGGAGAATTCCTATTATGATATTCTATTACGCGAATACGTACGTGAACCACGCCTGTAGGGTGTAAACAGATAGCATTTGCGGCGTCCGCGTCTGCGGGCTATGGCCGATCGCAGGCGCAACTATGCTGAAGTGGCTTGTAACCTATGTGGCTTCGTCTGTCTGAGCAATGCCATTGCCTCGCACAGAAGGGAAGTGCCAGCGTAACCTGCTGGTCCAGCTCCAGGAGCCACAGCAACAAAAGCAACGTATTGGGACTGGTGAATATGCTATTTTTTATGCTCCTTCTGGGCTGAAAATATGCACAACACATCTTTGGACGTATGTGCAGGGCAATCGTATGTGGAGCTAATGGCTGAAGTGTCGGGAGACCTCGGAGCTCAAGGTGGCAAAGGATGTGCAGGGATGGTATCGGGCACAACATTGTCAGAACTATTGGTAGCAGCCCAGACAGGGCTGGGAAATGCTGCACCTATCGCACAGGTAGGGTGTTTGCCATTGTGCTACCTGACAGCGAATGGTCGCTTTTGTCACTGCTCCTTATGACCATCTTTATCTCCTGCTATAGGCTGGATACTATGAGACCCAGCACACCTTGTTAACCATCACTGGTGGGCAACAGTTGTATACTGCAGACCCTATGCAGCCTGGGCCACCACTGCCCCAGTTTGCAGGTGAGCTCCAGGTGGCCCAGCCGCCACCCATGTTCACCACCGCTGGTGGGCAGCAGTCCTATGCTGAAGATCCTCTGCAGCCTGGGCTGCCACCACCCCGGTTTGCAGGTGGGCCGCAGGTGGCCCAGCTGCAGCCCATATTCACCACCACTAGTGGGCAGCAGTCCTATGCTGAAGATCCTCTGCAGCCTTGGCTGCCACCACCCTGGTTTGCAGGTGGGCCGCAGGTGGCCCAGCCGCAGCCTGTGTTCACCACCACTATAGGCAGCAACTCCACTCTCCCATGGCTACTTTGGGCTTGCGCCTGCTGTGCAGTGTGTAGGCATCATCATCAGAGGGCTTGCTCCATAGCACCAGCGACTTCTTGTGCCCACTGTAGATGAAGTCAGTCAGTTCCACGCTGGTTGTGACCACCACATAGTTGGAGGGGCCACCAGATTTCTGCTCAGGAATCAAGTCAAGCAAGGGCAAGAGCTTAGCCTATATAGTGTGCATGCCAGATCTCTGAAGTGGAAAGGAATAGTATGCATATCATCATACACACTCATCTATGCCTTCCTCCAGTTAAAAACCCAAGGACCCAAAATGACTCTAAACCCTTGTCACAACCACTCTGAATTTTTACTGACCTTGTATTGGAGGTCGTTAAAATTGCAGCCCTTGATAAATGCATCGTTCTCGCATGCCTCTATGCATGCGTCTACAAGCTTCTGCAGGGAGACCTTTCAGTCAGTGTTGCGGCTGATCTTCATGAAGCGCATGGGCCATGCTGCAAATGATTCACCCTTCAATTGCTTCTTCACTTGAAACTCTATGAAGTCATCCTCCTTGCCCCTGCTGTCGCTGGTGCCACCTTTGGATCCACCATCAGTGAATGTGGGCTGGGGCTGGGCTGCCTGCAGCCCAGGCTGCTTAGGATGTGCAGCATAAGGCTGCTGCCTGCTGGTGGAGATGAAAATGGGCTGCCACCACCCCGGTTTGCAGGTGGCCCTACAAACACGGAGGGGGGTTAAGAACGTTCTTAACTCGTTCTTAGCCCAGCCAAATTGATAAAATTGAATAACCATTAGAACGTTCTTACACCGTTCTAAGAACGTTCTAAGAACGTTCGTAAGGCATCCGTTTATCTTAAAACCATTCTTTGAAATTCTTTAGCATTCTTTGGGGCCCAGCAGTCTTAGGTATTCTCTTCCATTCTTTGGGGTGTTCTTATTCGTTCTTAGACCAACTTAGTGTTAAAGCATACTTAGCTGCTCTTTGGCCGGTTTTAACCATTCTTATCATAGGGTTGCTAAGTATGGCACTCGTTCTTAAGTCTCATTCTTAAGAAATAAAACCACTCTTTACCATTCTTTAGCATTCTTTAGGGCCAGCAGTCTTATGTATTCTTTTCGTTCTTTGGGGTGTTCTTATACATTCTTAGGCCAACTTATTCATTCTTTGCCTAAAGCATACTTAGCTGCTCTTTGGCCGGTTTTAACCGTTCTTACCATAGGTTCGCTAAGTATGGCACTCATTCTTAAGTCATATTCTCAGGAAATTCTTTTTGCTGCTTACATTCTTAAGCCTTAAAAAATGTGGGATTCTTAAGGGTCATGATGAAAATTCAAACACACGTTTCGACCTCTGCAT
>NW_003307598.1:917932-919148 GCF_000143455.1 Volvox carteri f. nagariensis
CAGCTATTGTGTATCAGCAGAAGCAGCAGAAGCAGCAGCAGCAGCACGAATGTGTAGTCCTGTTCAGCTCCCTAGCACACATAGCAATAGTAATGAACCCTGAATGAAGCTAAACATCCCTCCATGATGCTATAATACATATGGCGGCCGCAGCAGAGTAATTTTAAAATATATAATTATTGCCAGCCACCCAAGCAAAAGAATACAGATAGTAGTAGTAGTAGTACATATACCTCTTTTTTGTCATCTTCACAGAGCAGGGTATGTATGCATGTATGTATGTGGTGATAATAACAACCTCTATTATCAAGCGGAGACCATGCACAGGGCTGCTCAGAGATGTGCACACGTACATATGTGGTGCAGACACGAATGTATCTTACATACGTGGACGGCACACGTGCACACTCTGTCGTACAAGGATATTATACCTAGAACATATATGGATGGAGGGAGGCACAGGGAGACGGTGATGGGGACAGATACAGATGGCGACATGTCGTCTTCTGTGTCTTCGCGGCTTGATTTCTACTTCGCGCCTGCTCCATAAATAACATTTCAAAAATGCCTTAATAGCTCTCACTGTGAAACGCCTTAATAGTTCTCACAGTCTTATTTCAATTGTTTATTTTGTCACCGGCGAGGTGAACTTACTTGGCCACAGGGTGTACTACTTTATTATTACTAATATACAACGACAAAGCACACAGCACGGCTGCTGCTTCTTTTGCGGTTTCCGTCGTCGTTGTTGTACCGATTTTGTTGTTACATTATTGTTGAAAAGTATTGAAGTAATATATAGTGTATATATATGCGGCACATGATGAATGATATGTTGCTGTGCCCGCTTCTGCTCCCGTACTTCTTACTTTAATTACTACAAATTATAAAAACTTTGAACGACTCTTCCCGGCAATAACGATGACGATGACGACGACGACGAGGATTGACGACCAGACCACCACCAGCGAGCGCAATCATCACATTATTATTCTTATTCTGATCACAGAGCACAGAGGTGGCACAGCAAAGCTTTAGAGGTTGTGGATCGGTGGTGGGGGTGGCGAGATTGTTGCTGGTATACTGTTATTATTAATTTACATATGTGCCAAATCGTCATATAGATACAGCAGCATTGTTTGTGTGTTGGTGTATATATGTATATAGATCATGTGT
Source organism: Volvox carteri f. nagariensis (assembly GCF_000143455.1). Lineage (NCBI taxonomy): Eukaryota > Viridiplantae > Chlorophyta > Chlorophyceae > Chlamydomonadales > Volvocaceae > Volvox > Volvox carteri. The sequence goes on from NW_003307598.1 coordinate 919,109, forward strand.
CCGAGAAGGGAAAAGGGAGCATACACAACATGTACTACAT
>NW_003307598.1:921060-922446 GCF_000143455.1 Volvox carteri f. nagariensis
TGGGCTTTCTTCACGTTGTGCTGGTAAACAACGCAGTGAAGCTGGCCTGCACGTTTTGCCCCACCCTGCGCACTCAGGCCTCACAGTTCTCGGGTCTGCGGTGTGTGACGGTGTTGTTAGCTTGTCAGGGCTTGGTCCGCTAAAATGTTAGACGTGGTCCGTGTTGTTTGCTACGCTTCCAGGTGTTTCATGCACTGGCTTTTCAGCACGCGTATGCAGTTTCGCGGGGGAAGGTATACCTTCCCCGGGGGAAGGTATACCTGCCCATTACGTAATGGGCAGCGGGGTACACCGACTGGCATGTGGTGCCTGGTATCATGGTGTGCAGTTCGGCAGTTTGCCAATCGCTGTGTTCTTTGGAGCGTTTAGGGGCTTGCTACTTGCTATGTAGGCGCTATGTAGGTAGGTGGCCTGGGGCTGCTGACGTGCACGTCAGCATGTGCTGAGTAGCTGGCTGCAATTTGGTTGGTGCTGCTCATCTGCAACAAACACCAATCAGGGCGTGGTTCGTTGCTAGAGTCCTCATCTGCCATTGCCACCAAGTGGCGGTAGCAGTGCAGTTGCATTGGGGATTCGGAGGGCAGACTAGTGTTGATTAATGCTCGTTTCCATGGGCATGCGGTGTCTTGCAGGCGGTGGTGTCCCGTGGGTCCCTTGCCCCGTGTGCCCACTGAGCACCTTTCGCTGTGCACACTCAACGCAGCGCAAAATTATTGAATGATCGTTAATATGCAGCAAATGGGGATTCTAATTCCTAAGTTTCAGCGACCCTTCCACCTGAAAGCAGCCGAGACCTTAGCTGAGATTTCTAAACTTCTCAACTAAACCTAATTAGTTTCTAATTAGGTTTAGTTGAGATAAAATTTCTATCTAAGGAAATTAACAACCCTATTCAGGAGGGTACTCTCCGGTGGCAGGGTGGTACAGGAGGGTACCCTCCGGTGGCAAGGTGGTACATGTACAGGAGGATACTCTCCGGTGGCAGGGTGGTACAAGAGGGTACTATCTGGTGGCAGGGTGGTACAGGAGGGTACTCTCCGGTGGCAGGGTGGTACAGGAGGGTACTCTCCGGTGGCAGGGTGGTACAGGAGGGTACTCTCGGGTGGCAAGGTGGTACAGGAGGGTATCCTCTGGTGGCAAGCTTAAGGTGGGACATGTACAGGAGGGTATCCTCCGGTGGCAAGGTGGTACATGTACAGGAGGGTATCCTCCGGTGGCAAGGTGGTACATGTACAGGAGGGTATCCTCCGGTGGCAAGGTGGTACATGTACAGGAGGGTATCCTCCGGTGGCAAGGTGGTACATGTACAGGAGGGTATCCTCCGGTGGCCAGGTGGTACATGTACAGGAGGGTATCCTCCGGTGGCAAGGTGGTACATGTACAGGA
>NW_003307598.1:922496-925080 GCF_000143455.1 Volvox carteri f. nagariensis
ATATTTGAAGGGTGATTGGCAGCCCTGCCTACTGCAATGGCACTGCATCCCGCGCGAGCCGCGATGGCGTTTGCCCTAGCGGTCGCGCTGGATGAAATTTTTGATAATCTTGAAGATATGTTCAATGCTCAGTGGCAGAGATTGAGCGTGTGGGCCGACGCGGCGCGGCCCATGCCGCCGGAAGTGCGGCCGACTTGCCGTTTCGCGGGTGGCTTCAGCCCTGATACTACAATGGGTTACATATTGGCTATGTAAGCGGTCGTGAGCGGTCGAGCAACACGAGCGGCGTTGTCCTTGTTCATTTTTATAATATAAGGCCCAGCGGTGTGACTAGAAATTCAGTCGGAGTGCAAAGCGCGCACAACTTGTCAAGTATGTGGTCTTTATAAGCGATTGGGCTTGGCCGTTTGTCATAACTCGCGAAATTGGCGACGCATTTCAAGTAACGGTACGAGGGGTCAGCTTTTGACGAAATTGACCCCCCCCCCCTGGTCACTTTAGACTTTTCGTCCACTTTACCGGTAACGTACCGTTACCACGTCCGAACCGACCACTTTTTCCAAAAAGTTTCAACGTAACGTAGCATGTGAACTGGCTATAATGTAATGTAATGTAATGTAATGTAATGTAACAGAGTGGGAGGCTTCTGGGCCGCTTTATCACATTGTCAGTTCTACGATTTATCACCTTATAGCACCATCCACCACTACCACACTGTCTTCGCCATACGAACTGTAAGTCCAAGGCGGCGGATCCAGCCTTCAGGGACCCCTCCTCATCCATTCACCCGAACATCCGAAGAGACGGAGGGTTCGGCAATCGCCACCAATCCAGTGTGCGAATCTGGTCCATCAACTGTGACCTCAACTCCACATCTCAGCAGTTAGCCATAATCTCGCGCTCCCGACTTTTTCGGGGGTCTCCCCAGGAATCGAACCCAGGACCTTAAACAGCTAATTACAGTAGTGTCAACCCAGACCAGACCAGACCAGACCCACTATTATACACGCGTCAGATGTCAGTGAAGGAGACAGCGAATCTACGACGATTATTATTATTATTATTATTATTATTATCATTATTATTATTATCATTATTATTATTATTATTATTATCATGTGTGTGTGCCTGTGATGTGTGCGCGAGAGGGAAAGCCACATACACTACAACGACGTGCGCGGCAGAAAAAGCTATACACATCTCTCCGACAAAAACGCGCTGCCTGCAGGCTCTTTTTGCCTATTATGTTCTTAAAAACCCCGACCATAACACTTACCGATGGCTTTACACACGGCGGATGTCGGGTAGGCGGACTGCCTAAACCCTAAGCACTAGCATGAGCACTGGCGCTGGCGCTTGGCTGATCCTAGCCATGTCTCTGCTTTTCACCTGCGGGCTGGGGGGGGGGATGAAAATAAAAAACAATTAGGGCGACGGCACATTTTTCATAAGTTTCTATCTTATGAAAAGTGTGGGGGCAGCAGGTGTGATGAGCAAAAATTTCCTGTTTTTAAAATATGTGTACACAGCAGATAGATAATGTGGGAGGGCTGTGGGTACGCCCCCACCCCCACCCCCACCCCCACCCTCTTCATCTTTTCCCCCGAAGGCCACGCCCAAAAAACATATCGCCACACACCTATGCCCCAATTCCCGGACGCTTTCTAAACCTTTCTATGTGCCATTACCTTCAGATAGGATGCCTGTCCACCGTTTTTCAGTGACCCCCAAGCGCCTGTAGAGACTACGATGCACGGCGGCTGCACTAGAATACAAACTCGATCTCTTATGCGCGGCGCTGGACTGCTAATAAGCTGTATAATCTCTATATATATAGCAGCTGTGAGAGTCCCAGGGCTAATAAAAGGAATTGCGTGCGCGGTTTGCCCGATGAAGGCGGCGGTGAAATCCGATGCAAATGTACACTTGTTTGCATATGATTACGTATTTTACCTGTTTATTTATGCATTTATGCAATTATGCATTTCTTGTGTGAATGTTTTGTCACACGGGTATTATGTGCTTTGTCATTCGTGGACAGGCTTATCTTTTGAGGGCCTCCTGCAGGAGAGGTTAAACTTAGGGTTTAAACCCTGAGAGCACAACTTACTTCACTCACTGCCTATCCGTGGATCAGCTGACCCTCGACGGCGGCGGCTGGTCTTTGCCTGCTCTGCACCAGCCTCAGCTGGGGGTGGTTCCTTTCGCTTCCTACAGCCAGCTGATTGTCGGCTTCCTGCCGGCTTCCTGCCACGGGGATTCTTTCGTTCCACCACCTCTCCCTCCTCCGTAGTGGGGTTCTCACCCATCTCTGCAGCTGTCCCGTCACCCTCATCACTGGTCGGCGGGTTGGCGGGGTTCTGCTGCTCTTGCTGTCGTGGAACTTGGACAGGGGCTACCTCTTCGGCACCAGCTGGTGTTTCGGCGGCAGCTGCATTGCCGCCCTGCTCTGTGTCTGCAAATCATGATCACATTGTAGAGATCAAAATCGTGCTTACAAGAGTGTAAAACCGCTGTGAATGTCCCGCACACTATGAGTCTTTCCATCCATCCAGTCAACCCTCCTCCCAGCCCATCCCAGAAA
>NW_003307598.1:925130-930911 GCF_000143455.1 Volvox carteri f. nagariensis
CAGGTGATGAGCCAACCCCTGCCCAGCAGGGTGCCCAGGTGCCTAATCATAATATTCTGGACACGGCTGAAGATGGCACCGTGGTAGTACAGCAGGACAACACGGCAGCAGGGCCCAGGAAATGCTGCTCCTGCTGACCCCTGCTGCTGGGCCTCCCTTCTGGATGACAGCCTGGAGGAGATGGACAAGTACAAGTCGGCAGGCGGCCACGTGTCCTACCTCAACAAGTAAAACCTGGCTGACAAGACGATTGGCTGCTATCTGGTGGGCGGCTCCAAAGACAAGCCGAGCACACCATCAGTGCTTGGGGCGGGCTTGGTGCTCAGTGACATGGCAAGTATATATTATGGCAGATTGCTGTACACTCTGTGTTCTAACTTGCAACATATAATTTGGCCATTTCTGCAACTGATTACTCAGTTGGATCCGGTTTTACTAATTCTTTGGTGGTGCAGGCATCGGTTTCCATTGAGGACACCATTGAGATCCTGGTCATTGGCAAGATGAAGGGGCTGCACCACCGTGCAAAATTTACCCTGCCTGAGCCTACCAAGACACTCGCCATCAAGGACTCTACCCCTTGACCATGTTTGATAAAGTAAGGAACGACAGGACATTAATTAACCACCAGCAGTTCCTGTATCCTGACAAGCTTTCATTACTTCCTATATATGCAGATAACCTGGCCTGTTCTGGGCATCCTGGCTATCGACAAGCTTGCAGACATGCTGTGCCCTGGGCGTGTGATACCCTGGGCGTCAGTGCAAAGCAGATATCATCAGCCTTGAAGGGGAACAACATTAAGGGTTAGACGTAGTTGTGACTTCTGGGGCATGGAAACAAGTACAGAGGGATGGTCGGTATAATTGAGGGCCTGCTACATACTGCTAACTAGCATCATGATTAATGTTTGACCTATGTGTCGGGATGGAGTTGGCATGCATGCCTGCTCCTTCTGCACATGTGTATGCATGCTACAACATGTACATATCTCGAGCCATGGTATTGAAAGGCTGTTGTGTGATGGGTGTTGTTGCTTGACCCACTAGGATGGATGGTTGCCCATTGCAAATGGCTGCAAAGCCTTGAATTCATGCTGCTGTAAGGCAGCCAGTTTGATTGGTGTAGTAGACCATACGTAATTATTAAACCCTCTATGCATCATGGGCTTATGAAAGGCTGCAGCTGTGCTAAGTAGCCACTGTGTACACATGTGTTCATAACATGGTATGAATATCCTTATGGCTGTTATGCATTGTTCATCAAGTTCCTGTACATGTAGTACTACTAGTGCTGGTGTGTCGTACATATACATATATACGTAGGTCATGAACTTAGCAGGCAGCATTGTTAACACATGTGTGTATACACTGACGCTTCCGGAGGTTCCAGGATTGCCACCAGTCAAGGTAAAACGTTTTACCGATGGTGGAAGGTAAGAGTGCCGCTATTTGATGAACAGTAACGGCCTGGGATAATGTTGACATTAGAGCTGACCAGGAATGGACTCCAGCCGCCATTAAGTTTGCAGATGTACATGTCGTTGGATGACGGTGGTGGGAGCACTCCTGAGATGTACCCGAGTGATTCACTGAGAAGATGGCTAGGGTGACTGGATGAGGGTGCCCTGAAATACCTGGGTAGACAGAGTTTCACCTGGTAGCGACCACCGGTGTAGATATGCCCGCCTGTCCCACACATAATGTATAAGGGGTTGTGTTACAAATGTGGAAACGGTTGATACCCACAACTGAGATTTTATACATGTCATTCCAAATGTAACGATTGATTATATATCATGCTGTTCGTTAAATGATGTCATTCCATGCTACATGGCAATATAATCTTCCGATGACAATCTGGATGCACCTATTTATTAAAGAATCAATAATTTGGCCTAAGAATGTAAAAGAACACCCCTAAGAATGTAAGAGAATACAGAAGGCTGCTGGCCCTAAAGAATGCTAAAATAGTGGTTTTATTTCATAAGAATGAGACTTAAGAATGGGTGCCATACCTAGCAAACCCTATGGTAAGAATGGTTAAAACCCGCCAAAGAGCAGCTAAGTATGCTTTAGGCAAAGAATCAATAAGTTGGCCTAAGAATGTATAAGAACACCCAAAGAACGAAAAGAATACATAAGACTGCTGACCCTAAAGAATGGTAAAGAATCGTAGAGAATGGTAAAGAGTGGTTTTATTTCTTAAGAATGAGACTTAAGAATGGGTGCCATACTTAGCAAACCTATGGTAAGAATGGTTAAAACCGGTCAGAGAGCAGCTAAGTATGCTTTAGAGAAAGAATCACTAAGTACGTATAAGAACACCCCAAAGAATAGAAGAGAATACATAAGACTGCTGGGACCTGAAGAATGCTAAAGAATTTGAAAGAACGGTTTTAAGATAAACGGAGGTCATACGAATGTTCTTAGAACGTTCTTAGAACGATGTAAGAACGTTCTACTGATTATTCGATTTTATCAATTTGGCTGGGCTAAGAACGACTTAAGAACGTTCTTAACCCCCCTCCGCGTTCATAGGGATCACTGCATGCATCATTAGGAACGGATGTGTAAGTGATGTAATGTAATGATGGTTCTAGTCACCCAGTAGGCCTACCTAGGTGTGAATTCAATGCAATATTAATGGTCAATCGAAAGGCATTGTGCCGGGCTGCTTACCTAATTCGCGACTTCGACTTATTGGTCTTGTTGGAGTGATTGGATGGTGTTGTCGACAACAGGCTGTCAAGCACGCGCTTGCAGTCGATGGGCGGGATTTTAAGCTCAGCCAGAAGCTTGAGTGCCCCCTCGCGACCTGCTATGTCTAGCTCCGAGCGGATCACTTCTGAAATACTGTCCATGTTCTCCTCATTTTCGATGCATGCTCTCCTAAGAGCATCAAGAGTCTTGGGTGGGAGCTCCGGATGTTTGACCCCAAACGCGGTCACACCTGGTGAAGCGTAAGGCGCCCTTCCAGGAAGATTCTCGGGCGTCATTTGAAGTCTTGCAGGATTAGGAGCACCATAAGCTCGGGCCTGTGCTGCAGGAAGACGGTCAACGGTGGTCTGGCGGTGGTCGACCCGCCCTACCACGCCATCATTTTCGCCGCCATAAGCACCACCATATGGGGAATTGAAAATGTGCATTGTGTGCATTGTTTATGTAAACAATGGTGGCAGTGAATACGATCGACCGAGTTGTCGATATTGGTCGTCGCTTAGCTTAGCTTGTCCGTCTTATTAATAAACGAGCCAAGGGTATGTAGTATATGAACGTAGCTATGATTAAATTTGAATGTACCTATTAGGAGTATCCATGGAGGCAAAGCAGCCTGTGTACGACCACGTTGTCGAGTGCAACCTGTAATTTGTCCGCCTACCACAGGACTGATTGCCAATGTTTTCACAATGAGAACTTCTATTTGACAATGGCTGAGAGCCAAAGGCATGCTTGCAGTGAAGGGTCAGAGAGCAGCGAGATCGACGTTTCCCCTGTCCGATTCGGACTGAGAGGTTTGCCGGTAGTAGCACACATATCCAACCAGACAACAGAAGTGTCTCTCGCTTCTGAATCACCTTCTGTCGCACCGTACAACCTCCGTCGGACACCCAGTCGTGTCCAGCGTTGGCAGCGGTTGGGAACACAGGCTGCATCTCCAGCACACAGCCTCCGGCAGCACAAACTAGATTTTGAACAGGTATTGGCGGCTGTACTGGAGGAGCAGAACGGAAGCGGTGATGGTGATAGTAACGGCCCACCCATGGTCTTGGGCACTCCTGCAGCGGAGGGCACCCAACATGGCCACTCCCCAACCGTATTCAGCCACGGAAGCCCCGGGGGTGCACCAGCCGCTGGGAATTACCGCCGGTTGCCAGCCGGCAACCCTACATTTGACAGGCCCGTACCTGTGGTGCGCCGTGATGTGCCAGGCGGGGAACAGTCACCAATGCAGTCCCTGCTTTCCCCGAAGTCCATGCAGTCCCCACCATCCCCGGGACTGCAATCCCCTCGAACAGGTCAACCAGAAAGTAGTGGTGGCAGTATCCATGGCGACATGGGGCACGTGCCTCTGTACGATCTTCCCATGCCTGGCCATGGGTTACAGCCTCAGGGCCCCGATGATGATGATGATGATGGACTATCTATGGATGTGGGAAGGCCTAGAACTGCCAACGCGAGAAGAACTCCTGGCGGAGGAAGGTGACACACACCGACGTAGCTGGCAACCGGGTGAGCTTGGTGGTGAAATGTGTGAAGTTGTCATGGTACATGTGTATGCTTGAAACGGGTGATTTCACATTCTTGCCAGGGAATGATGGCAGTCGGCCTCTCACACGGTTTCAGCGTGTGGCTTATCCAGAATTGCCGAACAACACTGCCATTCGTGCACTGGTAGTGACAGCTTGCCTTCACGCACTTGACGTCAAGGACAGCAGCCCATCTGCCACGGAGACGGTAGTGAGGGAGATGCTCAGCAAGAAGCATGCTGACTTCACTGGGCCGTATGCCAGCAGGGAACAGAGGGCAGCAGCACCATTTCTTCCAACGTCCTTCAAGCAAGCACTTACCCAGCTTCAAGATGTGGGTGGTTGTCGATGGCCAAGGCTCATTCGGTACGACATGTGCCCCTGTGGGTTCATTTACCGTGGGCCCGAGTATCGGGGGGCTGATCATTGCGGGGGCATGGTACCTGGCCCGCGGGCAGGCGAGTGGATTGCCTGTCCAAAGATGCGCTCGGAGGCAAGATATCTGACCTATAACCCAATTGGCGGGTTCTGCGGGCGTGTCTTCAGCAACAAGCAGCTCGCGGAGGAGTTCTCCAGCTGGCAGAGCCCAGATCGGATGAGGCGCAATGGGCAGCTGAGGGACATTTGTGATGCAGCTGTAGTCCAGGAACTGCTGGCCTCGGACCCCCGTTTCCGTGATCCCCGCTGCCTCGTCACAATGATTGCCTCCGACGCGTTTGTGGTGAGTTTGCTTGGATTTGGGATGGTTGGGTAGGCCGGAGGATCGAATATTGCCATGTTCACTGTCATCCCTATTAACCAACCTCCTGCCTGCCAGGTGCCTGCAGACGAGCAAGAACGCTCAAGCACGGCGTGGCTTCTACTCGTTGTCAACACGCCTCCGGAAAAGCGGTACCTGCTGGGATATTGCACAATCTTGTGTGTAACGGCGGGAAACGTCAAGCTGACGGGCCAGAAGCAAGCGGAGTATTTCGACCCCAATCATACCCTTCTACTCATCACGGATGACTTACTGACACTGATTACCGAAGGTGTGGTGGTAACGGACGCAAGAACTGGTGAGGAGTTCCCACTGTATGTTGCTAACGTGGGTCTTGTGATGGACTATAAGGGCTTCCAGAAGCATCTCGGCCTCAAGGGCACCCCCTCACCGTCTGGCTGCTTCAAGTGCTGTGCTGTCGGGCACAGGGTGGGCACCAAGACGGTTTGGTGTAACCATCATCGCTGGCTCTCGCCAGGTCATCCCTGGCGTACTGATGTTGCTGATCTGCACAGGTACGGAGATGGGGCTGCACCAGTTGTATTCTCTTCTCTCTAAACCCTAAGTTGTCTTTCTTTCTCTCTAATTCTGACATGTTAGATAAAAAGCCTGGGCCCTCCCTTGTGGGTCCACCCGTGCTGTGTGCAGGTTAGCAACGGCTTGTGGCACTGACGAAGGACCACCTCCATTTCGAACACGGCAGGAGCTCACGGCAGGTGTTCAGGAGCCACCAGCTGTCAAGGCTGCACTTGCTGCGAATGCTGGGGTGCAC
>NW_003307598.1:930979-933396 GCF_000143455.1 Volvox carteri f. nagariensis
TGAAATGTGTGAAGTTGTCATGGTACATGTGTATGCTTGAAACGGGTGATTTCACATTCTTGCCAGGGAATGATGGCGGTCGGCCTCTCACACGGTTTCAGCGTGTGGCTTATCCAGAATTGCCGAACAACACTGCCATTCGTGCACTGGTAGTGACAGCTTGCCTTCACGCACTTGACGTCAAGGACAGCAGCCCATCTGCCACGGAGACGGTAGTGAGGGAGATGCTCAGCAAGAAGCACGCTGACTTCACTGGGCCGTATGCCAGCAGGGAACAGAGGGCAGCAGCACCATTTCTTCCAACGTCCTTCAAGCAAGCACTTACCCAGCTTCAAGATGTGGGTGGTTGTCGATGGCCAAGGCTCATTCGGTACGACATGTGCCCCTGTGGGTTCATTTACCGTGGGCCCGAGTATCGGGGGGCTGATCATTGCGGGGGCATGGTACCTGGCCCGCGGGCAGGCGAGTGGATTGCCTGTCCAAAGATGCGCTCGGAGGCAAGATATCTGACCTATAACCCAATTGGCGGGTTCTGCGGGCGTGTCTTCAGCAACAAGCAGCTCGCGGAGGAGTTCTCCAGCTGGCAGAGCCCAGATCGGATGAGGCGCAATGGGCAGCTGAGGGACATTTGTGATGCAGCTGTAGTCCAGGAACTGCTGGCCTCGGACCCCCGTTTCCGTGATCCCCGCTGCCTCGTCACAATGATTGCCTCCGACGCGTTTGTGGTGAGTTTGCTTGGATTTGGGATGGTTGGGTAGGCCGGAGGATCGAATATTGCCATGTTCACTGTCATCCCTATTAACCAACCTCCTGCCTGCCAGGTGCCTGCAGACGAGCAAGAACGCTCAAGCACGGCGTGGCTTCTACTCGTTGTCAACGCGCCTCCGGAAAAGCGGTACCTGCTGGGATATTGCACAATCTTGTGTGTAACGGCGGGAAACGTCAAGCTGACGGGCCAGAAGCAAGCGGAGTATTTCGACCCCAATCATACCCTTCTACTCATCACGGATGACTTACTGACACTGATTACCGAAGGTGTGGTGGTAACGGACGCAAGAACTGGTGAGGAGTTCCCACTGTATGTTGCTAACGTGGGTCTTGTGATGGACTATAAGGGCTTCCAGAAGCATCTCGGCCTCAAGGGCACCCCCTCACCGTCTGGCTGCTTCAAGTGCTGTGCTGTCGGGCACAGGGTGGGCACCAAGACGGTTTGGTGTAACCATCATCGCTGGCTCTCGCCAGGTCATCCCTGGCGTACTGATGTTGCTGATCTGCACAGGTACGGAGATGGGGCTGCACCAGTTGTATTCTCTTCTCTCTAAACCCTAAGTTGTCTTTCTTTCTCTCTAATTCTGACATGTTAGATAAAAAGCCTGGGCCCTCCCTTGTGGGTCCACCCGTGCTGTGTGCAGGTTAGCAACGGCTTGTGGCACTGACGAAGGACCACCTCCATTTCGAACACGGCAGGAGCTCACGGCAGGTGTTCAGGAGCCACCAGCTGTCAAGGCTGCACTTGCTGCGAATGCTGGGGTGCACCATGGTGATGGCGGGGGGCCCAGCCATGGCACTGATGATTTTGCAGGGGATGTCAGTGAGGAGGAGGTGGAAGCGGATGAAGAGCCAGCCAGTGGGCGTGGCCGCCAGCATGCACGCGAGCTTGAGGAAGAGCTACCTGGTGGACGACGCAGCCGTGGCAGGGGCCGCACTGGGCGAGACAGGGGCCGGGGGTCCCGTGGGGCCGTTACTGCAAACACCCGTGGTGCAGGCGTTGCACGGCGGGGAAGGCGGGGGAGGAGCCCAGTGAATGCCGTCAGGGGTAATGCAGTGGGCCAGCCAGGAGTCATTGCAGGGGATGTCAGTGAGGAGGAGGTGGAAGCGGATGAAGAGCCAGCCAGTGGGCGTGGCCGCCAGCATGCACGCGAGCTTGAGGAAGAGCTACCTGGTGGACGACGCAGCCGTGGCAGGGGCCGCACTGGGCGAGACGGGGGCCGGGGGTCCCGTGGGGCCGTTACTGCAAACACCCGTGGTGCAGGCGTTGCACGGCGGGGAAGGCGGGGGAGGAGCCCAGTGAATGCCGTCAGGGGTAATGCAGTGGGCCAGCCAGGAGCTGCAAAGCTCCTTGTCCCTGGGCGTCCAGAGCTCGTGGGCCTTGCCTGCCCCATTTACATCCTGCGGTATTTCAACCCCTGCTCGATGATCAACATGGATGGCATGCATACTCTCGGCGGGGTCATCAAGGAGGTCGTGGTCAAGGGTGTGCAGGGCCTCCGCATTGCCAAGGCAAGCACCCGTCTGAGGCAAGCAGTGGCTGACTACAATCAGAACAAGGGCCCAAACCCTGGCCGTGCTGGTAAGGAACTCATATGACTTGCCCATTATGCATGATGAATAACTTAAGGGTTAATGCAATAACTACT
>NW_003307598.1:933446-935170 GCF_000143455.1 Volvox carteri f. nagariensis
ATTGGCGGGTTCTGCGGGCGTGTCTTCAGCAACAAGCAGCTCGCGGAGGAGTTCTCCAGCTGGCAGAGCCCAGATCGGATGAGGCGCAATGGGCAGCTGAGGGACATTTGTGATGCAGCTGTAGTCCAGGAACTGCTGGCCTCGGACCCCCGTTTCCGTGATCCCCGCTGCCTCGTCACAATGATTGCCTCCGACGCGTTTGTGGTGAGTTTGCTTGGATTTGGGATGGTTGGGTAGGCCGGAGGATCGAATATTGCCATGTTCACTGTCATCCCTATTAACCAACCTCCTGCCTGCCAGGTGCCTGCAGACGAGCAAGAACGCTCAAGCACGGCGTGGCTTCTACTCGTTGTCAACGCGCCTCCGGAAAAGCGGTACCTGCTGGGATATTGCACAATCTTGTGTGTAACGGCGGGAAACGTCAAGCTGACGGGCCAGAAGCAAGCGGAGTATTTCGACCCCAATCATACCCTTCTACTCATCACGGATGACTTACTGACACTGATTACCGAAGGTGTGGTGGTAACGGACGCAAGAACTGGTGAGGAGTTCCCACTGTATGTTGCTAACGTGGGTCTTGTGATGGACTATAAGGGCTTCCAGAAGCATCTCGGCCTCAAGGGCACCCCCTCACCGTCTGGCTGCTTCAAGTGCTGTGCTGTCGGGCACAGGGTGGGCACCAAGACGGTTTGGTGTAACCATCATCGCTGGCTCTCGCCAGGTCATCCCTGGCGTACTGATGTTGCTGATCTGCACAGGTACGGAGATGGGGCTGCACCAGTTGTATTCTCTTCTCTCTAAACCCTAAGTTGTCTTTCTTTCTCTCTAATTCTGACATGTTAGATAAAAAGCCTGGGCCCTCCCTTGTGGGTCCACCCGTGCTGTGTGCAGGTTAGCAACGGCTTGTGGCACTGACGAAGGACCACCTCCATTTCGAACACGGCAGGAGCTCACGGCAGGTGTTCAGGAGCCACCAGCTGTCAAGGCTGCACTTGCCCAAACCCTGGCCGTGCTGGTAAGGAACTCATATGACTTGCCCATTATGCATGATGAATAACTTAAGGGTTAATGCAATAACTACTAGTGGACTAATTTACACATGGACCCCCCCATCATAGGCTCTACTACGGAATTCTTACAGGAGACACACTAATCTGTAATGTATGCAGATGGTGCCCAGCTGGCCAGGATCAGGGCCGCATTGCAGGAAGTCGTACGGGTGATACCAGCGGCTCTCACGTCTAGACTCCAGCGCCTTACCGGTGCAGGGAAGGCCGCCAAGACGCATACTTACTTTCTGCTCGCCGGTCCCATCGGCTCGTACGTCATCACATCTGCACGATTTCCTGAGCCTGTACAGGAGGCATACCTGCGGCTCCTTCAGGCATGTGGCGACTTGTGGCAGAAGGTGTTAGAAGGGTGAGACCACGGGCAGGTTTAAATTTGTGTAGATGTATCCCAAAAATGTGGTGTGCATACAGCGATCCACCAGACCCATGCTTAGTATCCTCTGTCTGCTTTCTTTTCCTGTTTTGTCATGCTGCTTGCGCAGGGGTGAGGTGGACGCCCTTGAGCAGCGCGTGGTGGAGGCTGTATGCCTAGTCGAGCTTTGTCTGTCCGTGAATGAGATGGACATAAAGCTGCACAACCTATTGCACCTGGTGGATTCCATAAAGAACATCGGTAAGGAATGTGCCGCATTGTGTAGGCCATGCCGTGTTCAA
>NW_003307598.1:935220-936164 GCF_000143455.1 Volvox carteri f. nagariensis
ACATGCCACTTAGATTTGCCTACTGCAACAACACTCCATGTGAACTCACTCGGTTGCCGCGAGGACATTGAACTTGCTGGCATCACTCTGTGAGTTCATTGCCTTGAATACGTCGGCGAAGGCCTCAGGAACGCAGGCCGGCACCTTCACGGCCGAAGACTCCGTTGCATCACTGCATGCATCATTAGGAACGGATGTGTAAGTGATGTAATGTAATGATGGTTCTAGTCACCCAGTAGGCCTACCTAGGTGTGAATTCAATGCAATATTAATGGTCAATCGAAAGGCATTGTGCCGGGCTGCTTACCTAATTCGCGACTTCGACTTATTGGTCTTGTTGGAGTGATTGGATGGTGTTGTCGACAACAGGCTGTCAAGCACGCGCTTGCAGTCGATGGGCGGGATTTTAAGCTCAGCCAGAAGCTTGAGTGCCCCCTCGCGACCTGCTATGTCTAGCTCCGAGCGGATCACTTCTGAAATACTGTCCATGTTCTCCTCATTTTCGATGCATGCTCTCCTAAGAGCGTCAAGAGTCTTGGGTGGGAGCTCCGGATGTTTGACCCCAAACGCGGTCACACCTGGTGAAGCGTAAGGCGCCCTTCCAGGAAGATTCTCGGGCGTCATTTGAATTCTTGCAGGATTAGGAGCACCATAAGCTCGGGCCTGTGCTGCAGGAAGACGGTCAACGGTGGTCTGGCGGTGGTCGACCCGCCCTACCACGCCATCATTTTCGCCGCCATAAGCACCACCATATGGGGAATTGAAAATGTGCATTGTTTATGTAAACAATGGTGGCAGTGAATACGATCGACCGAGTTGTCGATATTGGTCGTCGCTTAGTTTAGCTTGTCCGTCTTATTAATAAAGGAGCCAAGGGTATGTAGTATATGAATGTAGCTATGATTAAATTTGAATGTACCTATTAGGAGTATCCATGGAGGCAA
>NW_003307598.1:936214-937144 GCF_000143455.1 Volvox carteri f. nagariensis
GGTTACAGCCTCAGGGCCCCGATGATGATGATGATGATGGATTATGGATGTGGGAAGGCCTAGAACTGCCAACGCGAGAAGAACTCCTGGCGGAGGAAGGTGACACACACCGACGTAGCTGGCAACCGGGTGAGCTTGGTGGTGAAATGTGTGAAGTTGTCATGGTACATGTGTATGCTTGAAACGGGTGATTTCACATTCTTGCCAGGGAATGATGGCGGTCGGCCTCTCACACGGTTTCAGCGTGTGGCTTATCCAGAATTGCCGAACAACACTGCCATTCGTGCACTGGTAGTGACAGCTTGCCTTCACGCACTTGACGTCAAGGACAGCAGCCCATCTGCCACGGAGACGGTAGTGAGGGAGATGCTCAGCAAGAAGCACGCTGACTTCACTGGGCCGTATGCCAGCAGGGAACAGAGGGCAGCAGCACCATTTCTTCCAACGTCCTTCAAGCAAGCACTTACCCAGCTTCAAGATGTGGGTGGTTGTCGATGGCCAAGGCTCATTCGGTACGACATGTGCCCCTGTGGGTTCATTTACCGTGGGCCCGAGTATCGGGGGGCTGATCATTGCGGGGGCATGGTACCTGGCCCGCGGGCAGGCGAGTGGATTGCCTGTCCAGGGCCCAGCCATGGCACTGATGATTTTGCAGGGGATGTCAGTGAGGAGGAGGTGGAAGCGGATGAAGAGCCAGCCAGTGGGCGTGGCCGCCAGCATGCACGCGAGCTTGAGGAAGAGCTACCTGGTGGACGACGCAGCCGTGGCAGGGGCCGCACTGGGCGAGACGGGGGCCGGGGGTCCCGTGGGGCCGTTACTGCAAACACCCGTGGTGCAGGCGTTGCACGGCGGGGAAGGCGGGGGAGGAGCCCAGTGAATGCCGTCAGGGGTAATGCAGTGGGCCAGCCAGGAGTCATTGCAGGGGATGTC
>NW_003307598.1:960693-961197 GCF_000143455.1 Volvox carteri f. nagariensis
GAGCACCCCCAGAATCCCGGATGGGCAGTGGCAGGTGTTGTGTCGTATGCGNGTTTTTATAATTGAACAGGATGTTGTGCACAACACATGGGTGAGGTGGGGTGGCCCATCCATCTCCGCCGGTCACCCGACAGCCCCTGGTTTGCCCTGCACCAACAGCACGCCTCCCGGGTTCCCATGACCGGCAGTCTGAAAGCCATCCAGCTGCTGTGCACCTATGACCGACAGCCCAGCACCTATGATCTATCTGCAATGTATCGACCCTAGACAAACCGTTTTGGGGCTCCTGGAGGCCCATAAAGCGCAGCCGGGGCAACATGCGCTCCCTTTAAGTCGACCATGCAATGCCTTGCCTACCCTATATTTCAGAACAATCCTATGCTTTTCGGTGCTTTTGGATGGGTACAAACAGTGAATTTTTTTTCATTTAGGGGGGGTCTCAATTTATTCCAACCTAAGTAACAAAGTTGCTAGCGTCGCCGTTATGTATTTCTTAACAGTGGG
>NW_003307598.1:962017-967844 GCF_000143455.1 Volvox carteri f. nagariensis
ACGTCAGAGTGCCCGCGCGTGAAGCTGTTTGCTATACTAGTTAAAGCAATAACTTTGATTTAGCTATAAAGTCTCTGTAGCCCGTTCGGTTGGCTTTATGAAATTGCGTAACCTCTGTCCGGCCGTCGCAGTTACCTTCTACCAGAGTATGTGCGCTTTGCGCAGAATTTAAGCTATAAAGACAAGCAATAGTTAACTCAATTGGTGTTCCTGGCCTCGCAGTAATTCGTTAGCCAACTTCCACTCCGGGGCATAGGCACTCGGGGTCTTGGCCTGCAGGACCCGTCCACATTCACACAATGCCTAAGTCTTGCAAATGCGGCAACCTTTTCTGTAATAAATTACACCTCGAAATCCATGAACGGTTTGCCTCATTGGTACAGGTCGCTTGCAATCACGCCGTACACATCTTCATACATCAGTCCAGGATGACTACATCCTGCTTACATTCGTCATTCATATAGGCAATATTGCGATATCATTACGATCATCGAAGGACCTTGAGGAAGAGCGTGCTACATGCATAGCCCGAAACGAAGCTAAGTTAGCAGAGCTTGGTCTTTTGCATTCACCTCCCCAGTCCAACAAAATTACAAGCACTGGATTGAAATCCCGCCGACTTCGTAGAAGGATCGACCAAGCAGTGCAGCCGGCGGTCGACCTTGTCCGCCCTACATCACGGCACAGCTACTGCAGTAGGAGAGAGGTCACAGCCATTACAGGAACTGTTACCACTGAAGAGTCCGAGGCATACTGTGAATTGAAATCAGCACATGAGCGCATGGTAAAGCTGTGACCTTTTGCGCCGCCGATTATCCTGATGATTTTGCTTGCTTTACTTGTCAAGCACGATTCCCTCTTTCTTTGCTACCCATTCCTTTCGCATTATCGAAGGAGGCTATTCAGAACGTTCCTGAACCTAGTCCAGGTGACCTTCCTGGCCTTCAAGGCATTCCAGTGGAGGTTCGGGATATGGCATCAAAAATAGGCTTCGAAATCGGCTGTAGGCCGTTCCAGCTGTTCTACACAGCATATGAGAAATGGAAGTCGGATTTCAAGCCTGCTTTTAACAGTCCAGGATCAGCCAAGGCTACCATGGACATGTTCAGCACCCTCTACGAAATGGGCTTCAGGGAGAGAGACCTTCTTGACCAGCAGCAGGTCAACAGGGTCAGCCTCAAAACGGTAAGCATAGAAACCTGTTTCTTTACTGTGGAAATACAGACTAAACGAGAGGTTGTTACAAACCCTAAACACAACCATTCCAGTCACTTGTTGAGGAGGTTTTGTGTATCTGCTGCGTTTTATATGTTAACTTCTCCTTACTGAGAGGTACAACACTGCACTGCTTAATGAATCTACAGTTCAAGGAGAGTGTCAAGCCCAAGATGGTACACATGGTGCCACCAAACTTCATCAATGGGCTTGAGGCAGCCTTTGAGGCGGTTGCCAACCCAAACCCCCGGAAGAGGAAGAACAGCTGGGATAGCCAAGAAGGAGATGGGGACGACGGTGAACATGATGGCACCAAGGATGCATCAGGAAGTGGGACTTCACAGGGTGTGCAGCGTGCCAAGAGGTACATCCTGGAGAAGTTGTACAAGTTCTTCGATCCAGTCCTGAAGGACTTCAATTCAGCATCCAAGATCTACTTGGAAGTGGTAAGCTAGGGGCAGGGTTGAATTATTCATCTTTGAAAGACTGTCACTCAATACTCATGGGTGCTCATGCTTGATTACAGACCGAAAAGGAGATTGAGGACTTCATGGTTATGCTGGGTGGGCGAGACAGAACCGTGGCTGGCTTCCACTTGGACTCTGAAGCAACCGACCAGGACATACACGCACGTGTCCGGAAGTCCCTGGTTGAGAGATGGAACAACCGCAAGAAGTGGATTGGAAATCTACAGCAGCAGGCCAATGTGGAGGGCGAGTACTAAGAGTACTTTGGAAATTATATTTTAAAATTGTTTTGGGTTGGGGGGATTCAATGTCCTGCTACTGTGTATGCTGCAAATCCATTCTAGCCCTTATTTGTAAATGCAGAGATAAGAGGAGAGACGTAGTTATAGTTTGGGGTTATTGGATTTTCAAAACCCTAGTATTGAAACCTCAAATATGCATACCATGAAACATACATGCCTGCATACATCAAACATGCAGCTGAAGACCTTACTAACCATTACATATGTGCATGCCTTGCCAGCAGATGCTTTGAGATTCAACTCCTTTGGAGCTGACGAAGAGGAGTTTGAGAAGTACCAGTCTTCACAGTCGCACCTGGAATACTTGCAGAAGAGCTTAGGGCCTCTAAACAATGAAGATGACAAGTTCGTCTTCATTGTCGAGGGCAAGGACAGTCCTGTGCTCTTAGCTGGCGGTGTGGTCTTTGGCAGTCTTGTAAGTTAATTAGGCTTGATGTTTCTTCACAAGAATGACCATGTTGTCATCTGCAGCCGCCTCACAACATACAATTAATGTAAACATGTGTGGCATACATCGCACCTACAATGCAGTGCAACCATGAACTGCTTGAAATTAATGTCTTTGCCTGCTGGATTATAGATTTTATGCTACTGCTAATAATATAATAATTATGTTTCTTTTCATACATGTCCACAACATTGAATAAGCACTGGTCGGTCCCTCCATATTCACCATGCAGGAAAACATCGTGCACGACACCGACAAGGTGTCCGTCTTCATTATGCACAGGGCGAACAACAGCAAGAAGACCTCCATGGTATTGCCCAGTGGTACCATTAAGGTTGGCAAGGAGCTAAAGAAGCACATGGTTGTAGAGCTTCCAGTGCAGAGCCTACTTGGCAGATTCAACAAGCAGCAGGTCAAGGAGTGGGCTTTCTCCCATGGCTGCACAAATGTTCTATGGAATGACTCCATGGTCCAGTACAAGGGCAAGCTGGCGTTGGTTGCTTAGACAGGTTCCTTGATGAGCAGGGATACAGAGAAAGTGGGCAGCTGCAGTCTAGGGCCATATATGTGGTTCAGTGGTGTGTAGTAGGTGTTCACTAGGAAAAAAGGAAGCAGTGCAGTAGTAGTGTGGAACAGGTCACAGGTGAAGGTTAATGAAGAACATGTATGTATAATTGCATGCCAAGACAAGGTACTGATGTTGCTGTGATGATTTTGGTAGCAGCCTCCAGACTTGTAAAGAATAGAGACAATAGATGCCTGTACAGGTACAGGCCAGCTGGCTGTGCACTATACTGCACAATTCCACATGATGAGCAAGTGAGGTGACCAGGGCGACCCAGACTGTTGTGTATAATACATACTTATGTATATAATTCCTGACGAATGTGGTTTTGTGCCTACCCATGCAGTACAAGCTTCTATCCCCAATGATGGCAAATAGATGCTGATGGCATGAATAATGAAGTCAGACAGCTTTCCAAAAAAAAGGGAATGTGTGATTTAACAGTGGACAGGGATCATGTAAAAGCTCATAACATTTACAGCGTCTGAACCTCAAAACAGCAATTAAAATCCTTAAACAGCAGTTCAGCAAATTATCTAATGGCAACAGCCAGTAACATGATGGAACTTCCTTTCAGCATGTCCCTGCTCGTAACAGCTTTCAAGGCCTGTTAGCAACTACAGCCCTTGACACCGCTTAACAGCTTAAGTGAATTGAACAATTGCTAACAATTACCTTCCCAAAACCCTAACAGCCGTCAAAAATTCTTTCTCAGCATCTGGGTGACCCAACCAGAATGTAACATCATGTCAACAATATCCTGTTGTGGCAGAAAGTGCTCTGTTACAGGTCCTTACAGCCGCTGACAGTCCCTAGAATCAGACAACTGTTAACAGTGTGGGCTCCAGGTATATGTCAGTCACAGGGCCAAACAGGACAAGACAGCCTCTAACCCAGTGTCTAACTGGCTGTTATGCCACGTTGACAACTATCGTCAGCAGCTGATAATGAGCCCGGCTGACAGCTCCGCCTAAGAAGTTAGACGCTGTTAGACCCCCTATGAGTTGGTAGGGTGATACAATAAATAGATCATATACACATCTATTTTTCTGTGCAAGACAAGATCATCTACTTTGCTTCTCTTCTTGTTCCCGTCCTGACACGTGGCGGCTGAATGTTCAGCAAGAGTATTCTATATGTATAGTGTGTGTGTGTGTTGCATCTGTGCGTGTTACATGATCGTGGGGTGCATTCCCCGTACCTGCTAACCGCGCAATACAATCGAGTCGAGGTTATAAGAGATGGAATCATACGACCACAGGCTCATTTAACTCCTTTTATTTAAACAACCCTCATAGTATAGTAACATGTTATAATGTCTTCGATCTGCATTTGTTTCTTGGAGCTTACCGGGTTTGAACCGGTGGCCTCACGCATGCAAAGCGCGCGCTCTACCACTGAGCTAAAGCCCCTCTCCGTCCTCTGTTATGTACATCTGCTTTCCGCCCAACGCCACGGCTTAGTTCACAACAAAGACACCAGTCTTGTGGACTAAAATAGCGACTAAAGCTGCTGAGTTTGTCCTTTCGGCCGCAGGTTGACACAACGTAGTTCGGTGGGGCAAAGCCCTCGTTAATGTTGGCTCCGCTAATCCCGAAGGGTAACTAGTAATGTAGTTAAACTACAACTAGGCTCTGTCCATATGCCTACTACATTAGGAACTACGGCATCCCCCCTTCGGGAAAAGAGCTACTAGTAAAACGACATTACCGAAGGGGGACCTAACCTACTCCAACAAGAACCTTTTTTGACAACGTAGTAGCTTTGGCCAGAGACCTAGTCGTAGTTATTTTATACAATTGAGCGAATTCAGACAAACGTCTGGACAAATCCATGTCGGCACGTGCACACGGAAAAATGGTCTCCTCATGGCCCGATCCGGCGCGTGCCTGTGCAGTGCTTTGGAGCTTACCGGGATCGATCCGGTGACCTCACGCATGCGAAGCGCGCGCTCTACCACTGAGCTAAAGCCCCCTCCCATCTGTGTCAACCTCCAACCAACTTCACACCAGGCCATTACCTAGCCCTGCTAGGAAGCATCGGTGCCCGGGGCCACACTGCATAGATCCCAGTGACTCATCCTGTCTCCGCAGTACCATTAGCAGTCTGCTGAGATAGGCAGAGAAGAAAGCCCAAGACCAGCTATGTGGTAACAGGGCAGATACATTTACATTCACATCAAGAACACTAGCGGCTTCTGTTCTAGATAGTTCTAGTCCTACATTTAAATTCCTCGCAACCGTATTGAATTGCTCGTGGCTCATCACATGCGCAAAGCCAGGCGGCGTGGGACAGGGGTTTACACTGGAAGTACTCGCTGTACTGGTCAGACATACAGGAGGTATGGCTCATGATGGCTGGCAGTATATAGGCCTGATCTGAAGCAGACTGCAGCCATCCCCCCAGTGTATGTGTATGTATTAGCTGGCCACCAAAAAGGCCTCTCGAGATGCTGGGAAGACATGCACTCCAGCATGTATATGTATGTATGTATGGTGTGGGTGCTGTACTGTACAACAGCTTTTACACTCCTTGCCCTCGCTCTGAAGGTGTCTGTCTTAGGCCCTCACCGGTGTGTCCCCACCACACCAGCTTGCAATTGTCCCTACCTAGTCCTACCCTTTGGGCAGTAGAGTTGCCAGTCCATGTCATATCAGCAGTGCCTCTTCACATGTGTCCAGCCTTCTTTTCAGGTTGTCCAGGCATAGAGATTTCTCGGTCAGCAGCAGCTACGCAGTATATGTATACATGCATACTCTATCATAATGGAACATTGGTCACTGTATTCGAATCCATCACTGTGCATCATCATTTGGGGTGCATCAGCGCT
>NW_003307598.1:967959-968918 GCF_000143455.1 Volvox carteri f. nagariensis
ACTATGATATGAAGATAATTCGTGCACTCAGAAGGGAACATCGAAGTGGATACCCAGGTAGGATTGCGCTTTACCTAATGAACTGAAGTGAACATATCCCTGCATGCTGTGTCAGCCAGTAGTCACGTGACACGCATGATGTCATGATGCAGATGGATGTGGTATGATCATCGGGACCCGAGGATAAAATATAAATGCTCCACTTCGATGAGTCCTTTGAAAGAGGACTGGCATGTCGCCTATCACCCATACACCATCGAGTGATATGATGAAGCACCGAGTGCACACCCATACCAATATAAATAATATACATATATATGTGTGTGTTTTAATTGTTTATCATATCACATATATATACACATATGATACAATAAATAGATCATATACACATCTATTTTTCTGTGCAAGACAAGATCATCTACTTTGCTTCTCTTCTTGTTCCCGTCCTGACACGTGGCGGCTGAATGTTCAGCAAGAGTATTCTATATGTATAGTGTGTGTGTGTGTGTTGCATCTGTGCGTGTTACATGATCGTGGGGTGCATTCCCCGTACCTGCTAACCGCGCAATACAATCGAGTCGAGGTTTTAAGAGATGGAATCATACGACCACAGGCTCATTTATCTCCTTTTATTTAAACAACCCTCATAGTATAGTAACATGTTATAATGTCTTCGATCTGCATTTGTTTCTTGGAGCTTACCGGGTTTGAACCGGTGGCCTCACGCATGCAAAGCGCGCGCTCTACCACTGAGCTAAAGCCCCTCTCCGTCCTCTGTTATGTACATCTGCTTTCCGCCCAACGCCACGGCTTAGTTCACAACAAAGACACCAGTCTTGTGGACTAAAATAGCGACTAAAGCTGCTGAGTTTGTCCTTTCGGCCGCAGGTTGACACAACGTAGTTCGGTGGGGCAAAGCCCTCGTTAATGTTGGCTCCGCTAATCCCGAAGGGTAACTA
>NW_003307599.1:0-1888 GCF_000143455.1 Volvox carteri f. nagariensis
TCTTCGCACAAAAGAAGGACGGCTCGCTTCTCATGTGCCTTGACTTTAGCACTCTATTTAACAAAATCACCATAAAATCCGGTATCCACTTCCGAACATCACCAACCTCCTCAACACACTCCAGAGCGCGAGTATCTTCCCATCCCTCGTCCTGCAAAGCGGCTACCATCAAATTCGCATCACGGAGGAGGATATCCCAAAAACCAGCCTCATGACACCCTTCGGAACGTTCCAGTACAAAGTGCTGTGCTTCGGGTTGACTAATGCACCGGCGACCTTTCAAAAGGCCATAAACACCGTGCTCATCGACGCTGGTTACTGCGTTGTCAACCTAGATGATATCCTCATCTTCAGCAAAGATCCGACCAGCCACCTCGAGCACATGCGCGCCGTACTCGAATCCCTCAAAGGGGCGTGTTAACGTGCAACGCGCGAAAAGTGCGAGCTGAACAAGCCCGAAGTCAACTTCTTAGGCCACTTCGTAGGCCAGTATAGACTGAGGTGGATCCCTGAAAAATTGAGGCCGTTAAGAACGACCCCGTCCCAAAAGACAGGACGGCGCTGTGCGGCTTCCTGGGCCTTGCGAGCTACTTCCGCAAGTTCACCCAAGGGTACTCATCGCTAGCGACTCCACTCACGGCCCTCACCGGCAGCAAACGGCTGACCGAAGGAAGAACTTGCACCAGCAGGCTTTCGACGGCATTAAATACGCCCTCATCAACGCCCGTTGTTGCACCTTCCTGACTTTACCAAACCCTTCAGAGTCGTAACTGACGCCAGCATCTACGGCACAGGCGGTGCACTGCTACAGGATGGCCACCCCGTCGCCCACACCAGCCAAAAGTTCATACCTGCCGATGTCAATTACACTACCACAGAGCAAGAGCTTCTGTGTACTCAATGCCCTACAAGATTGGCGGCCGTACCTTGAGACCGCACAGGATACCTTTATGCTGGTCACCGACCACCGACTTTTTACCTTGCCGTACAATAGTACGGGTCGTACATCGGATGGCTACGCTGGTGTATCGCATCCGGTCACCGGATTCCGGTGTCTTTCGACACCACCTTGACTGGATTTGATCAAAAGGATATACGTTGCGCTTGGTTACCAAAAGTTGTTTTAGGTTCTGAATATGCGGGGCCTGCACAAGTGTGGACTGCACACTTATGGCTGGTTGCAAAACAAATTGCGGATGCGGGGCAAAGTGCACTCTTGCGTACGGCTTGCACCTTGCAAAGTCGCAAGTCGCAAGTCGCGCGAGAAATCGCCCATCTTTATACGCGAGCGCATACGTGATTCGGTTTTCCGCACTTGTCATATCCGGCACGTAAGTGTAAATGCATTGGAATGGCATGCGGCATATATGGCTTCGCCTGCCTCAGCAACGCCTTGCACATGGCCTCACACAAAAGGAAATGCCGAATCTTCTTTTCGGCCTAGTATAGAAATGCCTTTGCCTGTCAAGGAGGTCTCAGTGGTATCCTTGTTGTCGCCCGCTCCTGCTTCACTGTAGGCTTCTTCTCAAACACGCACGCTGGGCCCTATGCCCAACGGTGTCGCGATATAGTTGACATTCAGTAAGCTCTCGAGTGGTGAATCTGTGTACTGAGAGTTCCGGACTGAATGCTAAAGTGTGACCGATAATGAAAGCCCTTATGCATTAAAAGGGTGGAAAGATGCAAGTTACAACGAAA
This sequence comes from Volvox carteri f. nagariensis, assembly GCF_000143455.1. NCBI lineage: Eukaryota > Viridiplantae > Chlorophyta > Chlorophyceae > Chlamydomonadales > Volvocaceae > Volvox > Volvox carteri. The sequence goes on from NW_003307599.1 coordinate 1,699, forward strand.
ACCTGTTGTACTTTTAGTACTTCAGTAAAGGGCCGTCCCTAGTAGACCACTAAAAATCATTAAAAGGCCATGGTTTCCATGGACCTTATTTTTCCTTTTAGGGGAAAGAGGCACTAAAAGGTGGCACCAAAAGCCAAGGGAAACAGGCCCAAAGCCTTTCAGATGTTCACGTGGTACATACTGTCAGATC
>NW_003307599.1:5445-7504 GCF_000143455.1 Volvox carteri f. nagariensis
GTGCGGCAGACCGCAAGTCGGAATGCCCGTGCGGGCAAATGGTAACGAAAGCTGGGTGAATTTCGGTGCTGTCTGTGATGTTTATCCCCGAAGCGCCAGCGGCCTCAGCAATCCGCCCCACAGCCGCGGGCTTCATCGGGGCACACCGCAAGTCTCCGGAGGCCCCGAGCATTGGCTAAAGTAAATGTACATATGCGCAGCTTGCGTATTTCATAGAGAAATGTAAGCAAATTTGTCGGCCTGCTGGTGGCAAGTCGGAATGCCCGTGCGGGCAAATGGTAACACAAGCTGGGTGTTCAAGTTATCATACGCTGTCATCTCGGAAATCAATGATGAGTTACCCGGCACCTTTTTGAGATGAAATTTAGCCCGAGAGGCGTTGATGTGACTATGAGCTCGGTCAATGGAGGCAGCCAAAGTTGTTTGTGCTCATACGATCTTTGTTAGCTACATGCGAGATACCTTGCAATAGAGAATGCTGTATAGTACCGATAACGCGTTTCAGCCGGGTGAAATATTATGTTTGGTCCGTTACACACTCAAGGCCTGGGAGTTCGAGCTATCATACGCCGTCATCTAAGAATTCAATATGAGATACGCGGTACCTTTTGAGATTAAGTTTAGCCCGAGAGGCGTTGTGACTTTCGCGTTTCAGCCGTGCGAGATATTATGTTTGGTCCGTTACACACACACACACACACACACACACACACACACACACACACACACACACACACACACACACACACACACAGACATGGGCAATCCTACAGGTCGGGGGCCCCCTGGGCGCTTCGCGCTGGGGCCCCGCCCAAAAATGCTACCTTCCCTTCATGACGGTGTAGCACGTGACAGGTATCTCAAGGAAAGCACCATGCTAATCGTTTTGGGTTCATCATGTAGTAAGTGTTGTTTTGCTTTTGTTTTGAATGCAGCCCCCATACACCCGCACAGCAAAGTCTCTGACCACTTCTTTGCCAATGACCGTCTATCGAGCCTGTTTAACAGGTCAAGCTTAGGTGCTGCACGGACTTGCCATGCCTCCTCATTATTAAGGCACTTACATGACCATCCCATTGCAGGCGCACTGTCTGTCTGCCTCATGTTGCATTACTTCACAATCAAGTGCCGCGTGCCAGGATCGACATCCTTTTCCCCTCCTCCATCCCACAGGTTCATGTCCAGGGCAAGGTCAACATGCAATCACACTACACTCCAATCCAGGAGGTCCATGCCAGCCTGTGCCACCTGCCCTCAAAGTACACAATTGCAATGACTTCTCACACCCTTGCTTGCCAAACAATCTACTCATACAGCATCACTTTGCTGCCCCAGCACGCCTCCCTTCCTGAAAGCAGTACACCCACTGTTGAGCTGCAAACACCTCACAGCCAGCACCCCCAACAGCAGTCCAACACATGCAGGCCCGTTCAGAGATGCCAAGGCATGTATTCAGCCGTACACAAGTGTACACATATTCAGCCGTACAAACCTACTCCGCCCATGCTACCACTCATATCTGTAGCTGTTTCCTTGTACAACTCAGCGCACTTACAGATACATGCCCATCTGTGCCTATATCTACACAACCTGCAACACCAGCAAATGAGCAAATGCCCAGCAATGACCAGTCCCCAGGTACACACCAGCTGCGAGCCCAACCGTTAACATGAATCTGCATGTCTAGAGGGCCCAATAAAGCATCATGCCATGGTGACCAAGACAAGCAAAGCCACCGACTAGATTTCTAAGCCTCTGACGTTCACAACCTTGTGCCCACATCCACAGCGGCCACCATACCAGCCATCACCAGCGGATGCAGCTGCCACAGCTGCAGTGGCGACACCATCACCGCCAACTGGGGGCAGCAGAGGAGATGCTCGAGATATGCGGCTTCGGAAGGATGACCATGCGCGGATTCAACCGTGGCAGATGGCTGCGCCTCGGAATTGAGATGCCCGTTGGGGACCTGCTCAAAGCAGACGGCGCAACATGGCCACCTCTGCCAGCAGTCGGAACGTTGCTGCTGCTGCTGCTGCTGGAGCTTCCAGGGCTGCTG
>NW_003307599.1:35746-38639 GCF_000143455.1 Volvox carteri f. nagariensis
AGGTGGGTAACCTAACCCCGGGGTAGGGGTAACCCCTTACCGAGGGGTAACAAAGGGGTCGGGCTAATACACTACTGATGGGCAACAGACAGGGTAACCCATGTTTACATTCACCTGCGCCTGTCTACACACGCAAACATACATGTCTTCACCAATCACTTGTGAATGCCCAATTATCAAGATTGCTGCACCAAAACATGCCTTGTTTAGAAACCTAAACCTAAGGATATGGCACACAGCTGCAGCCTAGATGCAAGGAGGCGGACGAACAGGCGTACATAGGCGGAGCAAATTGGGGACCACGAGAAGCCGCCAGCAAAGCTAAAAATATTCCTATCAAAAAATCCAGGCACTTATCGCTGCTGCTAAAACTTGCAGAGCAGCCAACGGGCTGCAATGTAAGGTCGGCCAGTAGCTTAAGTGCTCCGTCTCGACCTGCTAATTCCAGCTCTACACACGACCTATGCAACACTATCCAGAGTCTGCTCGTTTTCAGAGCAGATTCTCCTAAGAGTGTCGAGGGGTTGCGTGGGTGGGAGATCCGGATGTTTGACCCCGAACACGGTCACACCCGGCGAAGTGTAAGGCGCCCTTCCGGGTAAAAATCCTCGGATGTCACTGGATGTCTTGTTAAATGAGGTGCACCACAAGTGTGGGCCTGTGCTGCAGAAAGAGTCAACGGTCTTGTCGTGGTGGTCTGCACGTGCGAACGATAGAACACCACCATTTTTGCCGCCATACGCACCAGTATTGCAACGTGGATTATAAGCGTGCAAAGTATGTATGGTCAATAGGAACACTGCTGGCAGTGAATATGATTGTCTGAATTGGTGATAGTGGTCATCGCGTTTTTTAGCATGTCCGTCTAGTTAAAATACCAGCCATGAGTGTGCATTACATGAGCTTACAAGCAAATTAGCTGTGATTAAGCTTGGATGTGCTCGTTAGGAGTATCAGTGGAGGCAAAAGCAGCATGCACATATGTGTACGACCATCCCCGGCCCGGTAATATGTTGGCCGACCTCAGGACTGATTGCCTGTTGTTTTCACAATGCAAACTATTATATAACAATCGATGACAACCAAAGGCATCCATTTAGTGAAGACCTGTCGTCGACTTGTGTATATGCTGCCAGCATTCACGCCTTCTCCTGTACTCATCTACAAGCTCCTGTTTTACAGCAGCCAAATAGGCCATGAGATAGGTATTTATTGCTTATTCCTTGCGTGTGTGATGCCAGCATTAGAGACCTTAAGGTTGAACTGGCAAACAATGCTTCCCAAGATACCACAATACTGTAGGTTGCTAACGTTTACATTTTAAAAAGTATCCATCCGCGGAATTTACGGTGTGGGATGCATATAAGACGAGTAGCCTATAGGCCCATACATATGTCCACAATCCAGGGCAACGGAGGGGTTTACCCTGGGGTCATGTTACCCCTCCTGCTGGGTAGGAACTTACAAGGGGGTTACCAAAGGGCTACCGGGGGTTGAAAATGGGTAACCCATGGGTTACTGCCCCAATCAGTGCCTTAGGGTTGCCTGCATGCTAATGATGTGTCCTGTAGGAATATGCCAAGCAAGCTGGCCTGAGGTTATGGATGGGCCCCTGGTCCTATGTGGAGCTGGAGGCAGCACGTGGCATCATGTTCTCTTCGGTCAGCAAAGCTAAACTGTCAGAGCTGTATGCTCGGTGGGGCGGCATCCCACGTTACGTCCTGAAGTACGCAGCCAACCCCGAACTGCAGGAGGAGCTTGATGCAGCGGTGGCAACCGTTAATATGGATCTCTTGTGGAAATCCGTAGGCAACATTGAGGCTGCACCGGATGTCAGCCACAAACTGATCCACGTCGAGGTAGGTGTGAGGTCTTCTCTATTTGACCATTAGCAGATGTGGCTCCAGGCAGAGAGTACTCCCAACTGGGAGATGCCAGGGGAGCTGATCCCTCTTACATTCCTCCCCCCCTTGAGGAAACGTCCTCGGGCACCCCTGGGCATATCCCGTAGGATTTAGGTTGTTTGAGATCCCGTAGGGTTGTGTATTAGTTTGTTATTGTGACATTTCGTCAGTCCCCATCCGAGATTGAGGACTTTTTTTTTACTCGGCTAGTAGACTTCCCGCCCACCTGGGCATCCACCTTTGGGGTGAGAGTATGCTGCATCATGCCTGGTGTGCGATCTGCTCGCAACCAAATTCGATCCGGGGAGTTCCCACCTCCTAGCAATTCGCACCAATGTAACACCAGGCAAAGAGTACTCAGTTGGGAGATGCCAGGGGAGCTGATCCCTCTTACAGCAGATGCCCCATGTGTTGTGACTGGTGACTTTGCACTGGGCAGGCAATATTGGGTGGATGTGCATATCTAAAGGCCCACAGGGGAAAATCCGGTGGAAGAATCACTGGAAATCAGTGCCATTTTTAAAATCAGGGATGCGCACAGAGTGTGGCAATGGCATGGGTTCTGCACACCATCTGACAAGCCTTTCTCATGTTGTGGGTTGTTGCAATGACATGCAGGTGGATGAGAACTGCAGCAGGAAACGCCTAGTCTTTGGCTCCGGGATGATCGGCCAGCGTGTGATGCAGGAGTTGCATCGGCAGGGTACTGCTGAGTTGGCCAAATTCGTTAAGTGGTCCGCTGGCAGACCAGATTTGGCCTCACTTAGAGGCATAATGTTCCAGGGGCTAGCACATTACTTGCTGTGCCGGGGCGGCTCGTTTCGTATGCGCAGCCTTTCTAACCCCGGAGAGCAGGAGGTCAGCCTGGAGGTGCCGGAAATGGAGTTGATGGAGGTGCAGGACAGCGACCTCAAAAAAATCAGCCCCACAACAAAAGGATCTGGGCTCCTGGTGCCGGTGGCGAGGAACTTTCCTGCCGTGACAGCTTT
>NW_003307599.1:41343-42592 GCF_000143455.1 Volvox carteri f. nagariensis
TTTCATATCTCGCTCCGCTAAAGATTGCATGTAAAAGCTACATCAGTTTTCACTGATTGGCCAAAGAAGAACATTCAGCTAAATCGGAGCGCGAAGATAGCTTTCCATGGCTTCGAGTTTGACTTCCCCGCAGCCTTTGCCTCTGACGTCGTTGCATGTCCCTTACATGATAGATTCATAAGCAAACGGCATGATCCTTTATAGGCTGATAACAGATAGCGGAGCAGCTGTGAAGGTCACAAATCCACGTGCCAGGAAGAAGAGCGTGGGTGGTCAAGCGGCAAAGCCAAAGCAGGTACCAAACGGCTACATGTTGTTCACGCAATCACAGAAGGCAGAAGCAGCGGCAGCTGGACAGAGCTCCCTGCCTCATGAGCATACAAAGCAAATCGCCTTGAAGTGGCGGCAGCTGTCACAGCCTGAGAGAGACTACTGGAACGCGCAGAGCATGCAACTCCGGGAGCACCAAACGGAGCACTGAATGTTTGAATCCCAGGCAGGCGTGATGAAGGAGGCCGCTGTGTGAATCTGTGTGAATCTCTGGCAGCCGTGTGACTTGTGCTGCATGTAATCTGATGAAGGGCCAAGGGTGCTGTGTGAAATCCAACACGCCCTACACCACACACATAACGCAATGCCCTCTAAGACCGAGAATTCATGCACTTCTTCACATACACTGAATGAATGAAGGTTACAGCGGACCCCGTGCAAGGAATCGTCGGTGCAATGCATCCCCGCATCACAATGCCCGAAAGTTAACAGTAGCTACAGCCCGCCAGCAGAACACCCAAAAATGCAGAGACACCCAGCGGGACACCACTACAAGGGGCAAACAAGGGGCAACAGCGACGCATCACGACTGCACCGGAAAAGGATAAAGCAAAACTCGGGGGAAGTCACCTACACAGGCACCTCAGGACACACTACCACCACCTACACACAGCGCTCCAAGGGGGTGGCGCTTGCATCAGCCAGAGCTTTGCTCGGCTCACCCGAGCCACCATCTGCAATTCAACTTGGCCCACCGTGCCGAGGGCCACGGGGCAGACCCAGAAGTGATGCGGCACGACTTGACCTGCCAGACCTCTTTGTCTTGGAATCCTGGTTCCTGTAGTGAGCCTCCGTTACATCTCTTTGTGTTTTCATGAGTGACCGCTGCATTGCTCGATTGCGTTCGGTTCCGGATGGTTCCACTTGTTCTTAACTTTTTGTTCACCGTATTCTTGATGAATTTCGTAAAGCTTTTCAG
>NW_003307599.1:54369-58102 GCF_000143455.1 Volvox carteri f. nagariensis
CACCAGCAGGCTTTCGACGGCATTAAATACGCCCTCGTCAACGCCCGTTGTTGCACCTTCCTGACTTTACCAAACCCTCCAAAGTCGTAACTGACGCCAGCATCTACGGCACAGGCGGTGCACTGCTACAGGATGGCCACCCCGTCGCCCACACCAGCCAAAAGTTCACACCTGCCGACACTACCACAGAGCAAGAGCTTCTGTGTACTCAATGCCCTACAAGAGTGGCGGCCGTACCTTGAGACCGCACAGGATACCTTCATGCTGGTCACCGACCACCGACTTTTTACCTTGCCGTACGATAGTACGGGTCGTACATCGGATGGCTACGCTGGTGTATCGCATCCGGTGGCTTTCGACACCACCTTGACTGGATTTGATCAAAAGGATAAACGTTGCGCTAGGTTACCAAAAGTTGTTTTAGGTTCTGAATATGCGGGGCCTGCACAAGTGTGGACTGCACACTTATGGCTGGTTGCAAAACAAATTGCGGATGCGAGGCAAAGTGCACTCTTGCATACGGCTTGCACCTTGCAAAGTCGCAGGTCGCGCGAGAAATCGCCCATCTTTATACGCTAGCGCATACGTGATTCGGTTTTCCGCACTTGTCATATCCGGCACGTAAGTGTAAATGCATTGGAGTGGCATGCGGCATATATGGCTTCGTCTGCGTCAGGAACGCCTGGCCCATGGCCTCACACAAAAGGAAATGCCGAATCTTCTTTTCGGCCTAGTACAGAAATGCGTTCGCCTGTCAAGAAGGTCTCAGTGGTATCCTTGTTGTCGCCCACGCCTGCTTCACTGTAGGCTTCTTCTCAAACACGCACGCTGGGCCCTATGCCCAACGGTGTCGCGATATAGTTGACAATAATCAGTCAGCTCTCGAGTGGTAAATCTGTGTACTGAGAGTTCCGGACTGGATGCTAAGTGTGACCGATATCAAAAGCCGTTATGCATCAAAAGATGGAAAGATGCAAATTACAACGAAAACCTGTTGTACTTTTAGTACTTCAGTAAAGGGCCGTCCCTAGTAGGCCACTAAAAATCATTATGATAAAAGGCCATGGTTTCCATGGACCTTATTTTTACTTTTAGGGGAACGAGGCACTTAAAGGTGGCACCAAAAGCCAAGGGAAACAGGCCCAAAGCCTTTCAGATGTTCACGTGGTACATACTGTCAGATCCTGTCCTCTAGGTGATGTCTTTCAAAGCTTTTTGATTGAGCCTCCGAGCTTAGCTGTAATACAGCAAAGTCGTAACCCGGGTTGCTCAAATGGACCTGGCGTCACCACGCTACGCGTATGTAGGCTTGCCCACCTAAAGAATTGTCTAACTGTGTAGTGGGTGTGGTCGGGGGTGCTGCAGCCTATGTTGGCCTATGTTGGCTGATGATACATGGTACGCGCACAGTGAGTTGAATGAGATGCGATTACCGATGGAATGATTACAAGGAGCAAAGCGATCTGATGAGTTGTGCTCGTGTAATAAACTTCACACTATAAAAACGTTCGTCGTCTTGTACCTGGTTTGTGCCTTGGTGGCCGAAAGGCCGATTTCCTCGCCAGGTTTGCCTGGGATGTATTCGGGTAATCCTGGGATGCGTTCACAAAAGCCTGAGCCTTGTTGTCCGAAAAGACAAACACGGCAAAACAAGCAACATAAACGTGCTCCTCGCCCTCCTCACCCTCCTCTCCCTCCTCTAAGTGTTCTGCACTAGAACCTCTTTCTGACAGCTCCGTGCTGCTATAACCGTGCAACTTCGCTAGCACCAAAGCCATCGCCTTAGTTCACTCAGGGGCTTCACATGTTCTCATCTCTCGCTACACTCATGCAAAAACTGTTTTTACAGCCCCACGCAATCAAACGTAGCGCAGGTCATGCCTAAGCTAGTCGAAGGCATCGATCTCATTCTTGGCAGCCGCTGGATGCGTGAACACGGTGCAGTACTGGACTTTGGCCAGGACACCTGCATAGTGACACGCCATGGCCGCTCACATCGGCTGCAGAGCCTAAACGAGCCGCTGTCCAAGGGTGCGAATGATGTTATGAATGATGTAATTGTGGTTTTACACGCGGCAATGTCACCTATCGCCAACCTGGTGTCTATGAAGCAGATCAAAAAACAAGGCGTGTCTTGTTATGCTGCCTTCACGACAAGCGACGACATCGCCCAATTAAACGCCATGGACGCCACCTCGGCAGCCCCGTCCGACCCTACCATGGTGTCGCCAGCTAAACTGGAGGCCTTGCTGGATGAATATAAGGAGGAATTTGAGCCCTTAACGGGCCTGGGCCCTGACCTCGCCACTGGCCACACCATCGAGCTGGAACCTGGCATAAAGCCGCCATACTCCCGGCCATACCGGCTTTCACGGCTGGACAAACGAAGTTGAAAAAGCAGCTCTCTGACTTGCTGGCCAAAGGTTTTATTTAAGAATCGAAGTCACCATTCGGTGCGCACGTCCTCTTCTCACAAAAGAAGGACGGCTCGCTTCTCATGTGCCTTGACTTTAGCACTCTTAACAAAATCACCATAAAAACCGGTATCCACTTCCGAACATCACCAACCTCCTCAACAAACTCCAGGGCGCGAGTATCTCCTCATCCCTCGTCCTACAAAGCGGCTACCATCAAGTCCGCATCACGGAGGAGGACATCCCAAAAACCAGCCTCATGACACCCTTGGGAACGTCCCAGTACAAAGTGCTGTGCTTCGGGTTGACTAATGCACCGGCGACCTTTCAAAAGGTCATAAACACCGTGCTCATCGACGCTTACTGCGTTGTCAACCTAGATGATATCCTCATCTTCAGCAAAGATCCGACCAGCCACCTCGAGCACATGCGTGCCGTACTCGAATCCCTCAAAGGGGCGTGTTAACGTGCAACGCGCGAAAAGTGCGAGCTGAACAAGCCCGAAGTCAACTTCCTAGGCCACTTCGTAGGCCAGTATAGACTGAGGTGGATCAAGTTGGGTGTCGGCTTCAAGGAAGCCGGAAAAAGGGCGGGGCCCCTCTGCATCCGTACAGGCCGGTAGCAATCGACATCCGGGTGCATGCCACATCGACATCCGGGTGCATGCCGCATGGACAGTACGGCAGACCGCAAACGGAGCCGTTGCTTAACATATGAATGTGCTGTCTGTGATGTTTAGGTCTTGAAGCACCAGCGGCTACAGGAAAGCACCCCACTGCCGCATGGCTTTGTAATAATTAAACAGATAAGTAAGAGCGGCAGAGTGCAACTCTTCGGAGGCCCCGTGCATTGGCCAAAGTAAATGTACAAACAAGCAGCTTGTGTATTTCATAGAGAAATTAAAGCAAATTATGTTGGCCTGCTGGTGGCAAGTCGGATTGCCCATGCCGGCAAATGGTAACACAAGCTGGGTGTTCGAGTTATCATACGCCGTCATCTCAGAATTCCATTGTGAGATACGCGGCAGCTTTCGGGATGAATTTTAGCGTTGATGTGACTTTTGAGGTCGGTGAATGGAGGCAGCTAAACTTGTTTGTGCTCATACGGTCTTTCTTAGCTACATGCGAGATACCTTGCAATAGAGAATGCTGTATAGTACCGATAACGCGTTTCAGCCGGGTGAAATATGATGTTTGGTCCGTTACACACTCAAGGCCTGGGAGTTCGAGTTATCATACGCCGTCATCTAAGAATTCAATATGAGATACGCGGTACCTTTTGAGATGAAATTTAGCGCGAGAGGCGTTGATGTGACTTTG